>NW_012130839.1:0-3854 GCF_000143395.1 Atta cephalotes | reverse complement strand
TATATATATATATATATATATATATATATATATATATATATATATATATATATATATATATATATATTCATTCTTACATATATTTTTAGATAATTAAAAAGAATTTTGAGAAATAACAATCTATTTTATTTTCTGTTAATAAATTGCTAATGTTTATTTTCTAAAAATAAAATTTTTTAAAAGTATATCTTTCTTGAATACCTTTTATACGTGTTCAACAACTTAGCGAATAAATTCGGCATGTTGTTATGATGATGAAAGATTATTATTTTGCATCTTGCACATTTCTTGCCATATTAAAATAAGGAAGTAATACCAGGTAGCAATAAGAAAGAGATAAATGTAGAAAATTATTCGTATGGGAGACATAGCCAGCCCATCTCTCGGCATTGCGCATTTCGCACGCATCGTTTTCCATCGCATTAGCCTTAACTCCCACAATCCGCGCTTTATTTATCATGTGCAGCGCGCTGCGCCACGTTCCTTCGTCCTTTCGCTCCGTGCAGGATCGGCGTCGTAAATCACGGGCCGGTCTCTGAGGTGTCGCGCGCAGCTCGTCTCGTTAAAAAATCATCACCGAATTAAATCGACTCGCCCTTCCGCCATGTAAACAACCCTCTCACGTTCTGTGTATAGATTTTCGTGCAACCCCTGTACGCGCGAGTGCTTCCCCTGTTCTGCCCGACGCGATCCCCGGTTTCTGTCCTCTTTCGGGACGGGGGAAAACCGACTTCGGCCGCGTCGGCCGACCCTCGATAATAGATGGCACCCCTGGGTACCGCAAATGAACCACGAAATGCTGCTAGTGTCCAGGACGAACCTGTCATTGGTCCTTGCCGGGACCAGCAGCCATCTGTCCACCCTGCGCGATCGTAGCGATCCTGCGCAAGAGATAACGCGGATTTCAAGCAGGATAACGAGATTCCTGTGACGTCAATCGCCTTTGGTTGAAGATTTTAACGATTAATTTAAATTAAGTTTAATTAAGTTTAATTAAGTTTTAAGCACTTGACATATTTCTTGAAAAACCAAAGAGAGAAACATGATAATTGCGTAAAAAATTGATGAATTCGGCATCTCAAGAAGGCAAAAACGCCTCAAACTTTAACCAAGAATTCGTACGTAAATCAAACTAGAGTATTCATCATTTGTGTAATGCACCTTTAACATAAGATTTTATGTATAAATATAAAATCCTTCTGCAGTTTTTCTGCTTTTATAACTTTTATTTTAAGTGATAAAATCTGTAAAAGTAGAAATAAGAAGTAATAAAAGTAGTAATAAGTAGAAAAATTTATGGTAATCATTTAGTATAAGGAACCACTCTCCAATGACCTTGAGTTTGACATAGGTATGCAGAGAATTTGTTCTTTTAAAAGCACAGAATTTGCATTTTAAAGAAAAAAAATGTGGTTTTAAAGCACAGAATTTGTTAAAACCTTGACAACATATATCAAGGTCAAAATGATCCCTTCCCTTCTACTAAATAATTCTTTATACTAAATTACCAAATTTATTTCAGTTTTACATATCGCTTTTTTACCTCAAAAAGAAAAAATTGAAAAAAATGTGATTTTTAAGTTAATGCAATGAGTTAAGGAAACATTACTTTATCAATCATGGAGAGTGAACCTTAAAAAAATCGTCAAAATATCACAATTAAAACAATTTGTGAAACGAAAATATTTAATCATGTTAAGAGTATATATTGTCGATAACTTTCTTCAAGTTAGAAATAGATTTTCCTCTCTTTTAAGAAATTAAATTTTTTTTATTTGTGTAAATTTTTGAAGCAAAGAAATGACATACATATTTATTTTTGGGATTGTTATTTCTCAACATAACCATACGTCATTATGTAATATAAATTCTCTCTCTAAAATAATTTTCTGAAATTCTACAAATGCATTGTGCAATTAATTATCGTAATGCCTCACATTACATTAATTATTCCAACTCATAGATCATCAAAACACGAAAGTTTATTAAATAAAGAGTACTCTTATTGTTAGTAGTTTTAATAATTAAGGAATCAATCCGTTTTCATTAGGAAAATTTTCATAAATAGATCACATTCTTATTAATATTCTTATTAATATTAAGTATATTAACTTCATTAAACTTCAATCTTAAAAATTATTTTTTATATATTAATTTTGTTAACTCATATAAAACAGAAATTATGAAAATTTTATAATTACACTGTATTTAAAACGAACTTTGATATAATCATTGAGCCTTCTGTTGTTTCGGGATGTTTCTTTTTAAATTAGGAAAAAGAAAAAAGAAAAGAAATGTATCCTCTAAGCAACATAAGATGATATTTCGTGGCACTGAAGAGGAATAATCTTTTAGCTGAACACATGATGTCCGTGCAGCATCACACAGGTTGAATACATATATCACTAAACGGTATCGTTATGGCGTAAGCGGCGTAAGCGCAGCTCGTTGTTCGATCAGCGGCGGCTTAAAATTCCGTAGAAAAGAGCACAAATCATCGGGGGCGGCTCTCCCGGGAAATATCGAACGCGGCCATAAATTGCAGATCAAAACGTGTCAAACGGTCCGGTCGCGAAATTAAAAGTGACGGGCGTAGCGCGGCCGCTCGCTCCCGGCGCGGCGCGACTATCGGCACAGCGCGAAAACCGAGCCGCCATAATTGTGAGTTACGGTGATCACGCCGGCGTTTATTTATTCGCCGTTGCACCCGTTATTTATGATGAAAATGCATCAGCGGACACTCTGTATATCCGGCCCCGGCCGATGTATATTACGTGTATCGATGACGCGTCAATATTTCATCGAAAAGTCCCAAAATGTGGCATCACCTACACCTCCCACCCCTTTCCTCCTAGCTCCCTTTTCACAAATCCACTACCTTCAAATATGTCATCGGCAAAATTAGAAGTGATGTGTCGCACCTTTTATAGTGCCGCTCTCAATTCTGTCGGTATTAGATTGAGGTATCGAGAAATTTGGACGTCGTCGCCGCGCGAGCGTCGCGATTTATACTACTCGCGATTTATATTGCTCGTGCTAAGGATGATCAAAATATACTTTAAGCATGATTAACTGGTGGTTTATTGAGCGAATTTATCAGAATCAAACTAGTTCGAGGAATTCATTTTTTTTTAAACATTCAGGCCTCATTTTGTCAATTCTGCATTATAGTTTAAAATGTAATTTTACACAGTTGAAAAATTTGTGTTAATTTTAATTTGCTTCACTTCTCAAGCACATTCAAATTGTTATGCCAATTTAAGATAAGATGAATATGTTAAGAAGAAGGAATATGTTAGGAATATAAATGCTATATAAAAATCAATATAAAAAATGTAACATTATGATATAATAATGTAGAAATAATTTGTAAAATTAACATTTCTAATGTGTTAACTTAACATTTTATTCATTTATCTTAAAATTTACGTTTTAAAATACACAATTTATATAATATTTATTTATTTACATAAATTATGTTGTTTTAACACTAAGAAATATTAAATATCGATTTAACACAAAATATTCAAATAACACAATCACATTATATTAATCTAACACTCGAATACGATAGAAATTGAACAAAAAAATTTCAGATTTTAACACAAGCACAAAATATTTTTTATTCTGTAACTACATGAAAATTTCTTTCTGATTTCAAACATATCATTACTTTGTTCTCATACGCACGCACACACACACACACACACACACACACACACACACACACACACACACACACACACACACACACACACACAGANAACTAATAACTAACAACTAGTGTAGTTAGTTAAGTAATTACCTACTAATTAGTTTAGTTAAGTTTAATTTATTATTACTTACTACTTACG
>NW_012130838.1:0-3863 GCF_000143395.1 Atta cephalotes | reverse complement strand
TGTGTGTGTGTGTGTGTGTGTGTGTGTGTGTGTGTGTGTGTGTGTGTGTGTGTGTGTGTGTGTGTGTGTATGTGTCTACATGTAACTATCCAATAAAATTGAGAAAAATGGATATCAAAGATCACATTTTTGGCCTCTTTAACGCCATTTTTCGCAAAATAGTGACGTGAATCACTATTTTTAAAAGCACTGACAAACCTATACTGACAAAAAATCATTTTCTAAAACTAAAATCGTGTCGATATATAACTGACAAAAACTTTCTTACTTTTTTATTTAAAAATTGTGTATTGTCTTAATCAAAATTTAGCCAATTTATTCTAAATTTTCCAAATTTTGGTTAGGATAACTCAATTTTTATATTTGATTAAATACACGAAGATATGAGAAAAGTTTAAAAAATATTTATTGAAACAATCAAAACATACATGGCGTTAATCTTTCTATTTTATGTCTGTTTGTATCATTGCGTAATTATTTTCGATATATAACCGATTTTGAGATATTTTGTATCATACGCAATTTTAACCGGATGTCAGAGAGTTAATGATATTCGCATGCGAGATACCCGAAGGCAAACATGGATATATACAAAACTCATTTAATGCGGAAAGATTAACCGTAAATTTTCGGTTGATTTAAACGAATCATCGTCGTAAATTATTTCGTATTTCCTCGCTGCGTAATGTAAAAGTATTGCATGTGGTATGTGTATTGGCGCGCTACGCCTGAAAATCACATGCATATAAAACAGAAAAATCGCGACAAAATTGACAGTTTATTAAGTCCTATCTAATCTATAGTTTTGTTAGATGTATGATAGAGCTTTATAAAAAATTTTTCAATCTCTATATGAATTAATTATTATGTATCATAAATTATTTATATAATCTATATATTAGAAATTGAAAAATATCGAAAATCAAAATTAAATAACATGTTTTAATTTCTTCTTCTTTATACATGCGCACGTGATGGGGTTTGCATTCTATAGTTGTTCTATAGTTGCGATTGAAAGTGCGTTCTGTATATCAATATTGTCTAAATATATAATGAAATATAAAACCTGAAACGTACTGTTTTTTCTCTTTCATATATCACATCTTAAAAACTTATAACTTGCGATCATCAATTATGTAATACCATTTCAAAACTTTCACCTCATGACTTGTTATGCGAGCGAATACATCAACTATATCCTTTGAGAAATGCTTCCATCCTTGAAGTATGTATCCTTTCCAGAAGGAAATAAACTATTTGGTGCTTATATTAGAAAGCTCTCTAAAAGTTGGCAAAGCTTCATTAAAATCAAAATTTTCGAATTAAACATCTCAACATGTAATGATGTCTAAGCGGACAAAACTTTAATTAAAAATTTATCTAAAAAAGATTCCGATATACATTCTAATCTAAACTAATTCATTTTCATTAAAAAAATAAAATAATTATTGAATACACAATAATAGATACTTCTAGCCTAAAAAATTGACGTAGCTATCCAGATTACTCACTTATTTAAAAATTATTTATAAAATACATATATTTTTATACATATATATTTTATATATATGTATATAAAATATATATATAAAATATATAATAAAAATATATATAATAAAAATATATATAATAAAAATATAATTAAAATAACTGATATACATGAATAAAATAAAATTTAATATCAATATAAAAGTAAATTAATTTTTTAAATATTCTTTTAATGCAATTTCAAACTTTATTTAGAAAAAAATAACAAGTTTTGATTCACGAAATACCTCTTGAACACGACTATGTACTTAATGTGACACACTTGTGAAATGTGACATTTTGAACGTAAGTAGAACAAGGTACGTGTGGTCAGCCTGAGGAAAACGAGACAGAACGAGTATAAGAGAGAGAAAAAAGATTTTGAATAATATGCCAAAATATGAACCATCTTTTTTATTATATCACTATGAAAAATTCTTGCTTTAGTAATTATTATATTGATCCAACATGATATTTTAATATCAAACATCATTACATATCTTTAAAAATAAATCATTAAAAGTATCAAGTAAATTAATTAAATAAGTGATAAAAGTTTTTGAATATATGAATTAAAATTTTTGCATATATATGTATATATATATATATATATGCAAACATTTAAAAAAAAAATATATATATATATGTACGTATTAAAAAATATATCAAAAATACATAAATAATGAAATGAATAAAAAAAAGAATAATTTTTCGATAAAAATGTTAACATTACATTTAATACTGACATATTAAAGTAGAGATTATTAAGCTATCATCAAGTACAATGTAGCATAATTTTGAAAGTTCATCATATTTTCAGAAGAGTCAAAATGTTTGCGGGCTATCATCATGTCGTGATTCATTGCTAATGCTAACATTTCGTGAGCCTTGCCGTTCACTTCATCAAAGCGAAGAGCGCGCTGATATTGAAGAAAATAGCCATAGAAATTACAGAAGTATTATTATACTATATCTATTAAATACATTTATAGTATAATTTTATATGTAAAAAAAATCTTTATATATACATATTATAAATATATCCTGTAAGTGCCACTTAAGTTGGCCGCGGTATCTTCTAGTGATTTAATACTACTTCAAACAAAGTAAAACTGTATTCGTGTATGAAAAATTGCTTCTGTAGTTCCTATGCGAATGTTAAAACATGTCAGAACTGAAAACCAGGTTGTCGTTGAAAGAGAACAGAACAAGAAAGGCAGTGAAAAGCCAAGTTGTCAGACGAATAAGACAAAATAGAAAGTCTGCAGAAATATAACGGAATAAGGAGCGTTCATCTAGAAGCATACGAAAACGCGTCATTTTAACAGAACGTACAAGAGAATATTATTCGAGAAAATCAAAATTTTCTCCTAAAATGGTTTATTGTAGTTCTTTAATTTATATATTTAATTTATATATTAACTTATATATATATATATTCATAAACAGATATAAAAAAAATTTCACAGCTGTTTATTATTTATTTTATTATTATTATTATTATTTTCTTGAAAAATGTTATAGTGTATATATATGAAGCTTTTATAATAAATTTTAAAAAAAGAAAAAGTTGTTTACAAACTAAAAATTTTTTTTATTCTTGAAAAACAATTAAGAAATTACATTAATCATTTCATAATTATAATATTCATACTTATAATAAAGTGAATGTTAAAATTGCTAAACATATTAGAAAGCTATTTATTGTATTGTTTTACAAAATGTATTAGAAAAATAATAGACAGTTAAATCAACATATAAAAATATGCGAACAATTGAAACTATGAAATATAAATTTTATTGGTTTTATATTGTTTAATAGAATTAGAATATCAACAAATCGATTAAGGACTAACTTCGAGTATTATTATATCGAGTATATATTGTATAATTGTATCTAAAATTATTCTTTGAAGGAATAGAGCTTTATTTTTTTATACAGCATATATTCGTCAATGACACGTTCTGTTAGTGTTTCGAATATTTTTTCACGCTTCTGATCGATTCACCAGCACACCGTGTGACGAGTCACCAAAAACAACCTCAATTTTTTTGACGTCGACTATCTCGATTGGATCATCTCTACCGCCCGTTAGCTAGCTACTGCTATGGCGTGGAATGTAGAACGAAAAATTGTCGCATAAAAACTCTGCTCCGTTTACAATTGCCGCATGTTAATAAAATTGTGGGATAGCGAGAAGACTGAGAAAAATTTGCATGCCGCGTTATTTATTAAAATTATAAATTTTACACATATATGTGACGAATAAAAATTCTCGCAAAACTTGCATCTATTTACAGCACAGATTCTATGAAACATACATATATATATATAT
>NW_012130837.1:0-3859 GCF_000143395.1 Atta cephalotes | reverse complement strand
TTTATTGCTGATGTTATTTGTTAGATTTTTAAGAAAATTAGACTTTTTTTTTTTATAAAAAACCAATAATTGTTTATATAAAATATATGATTTAATAATAAGATCCCAGTAGTATAATTTAACAACCCAATCTCCAATCATATGAAAATTACTTTTTTTTTAATATGATATTTTAACAATAATTCAATATTCATTTTTATTAAAATATTTCTTTTGTTTTATTGCCAATGAACAATAGTTTGATATAAATACAAAAATATTCTAATCTCTTCAGTGTTTCTGTTATAATTATATTTAAACGTTAAGAGGTACAATGTAAGCGAACTTCCTTCTATATATTAGAGTATTTTCAAGAATTTTTTCGAATTTTTGAAGAAAATGTAATTTCTTATTTACTTGTTTAAAACTAAAAAAATTCGTTTCATATTATTAAACTTTTCTCATTAAAATTAACGTTTTTATTTGGAAGTACAGGAAAAATCTTGAAAAAAAGAAATTTTGTAATTTTAATAAAAATTTTTTATAATTTTAGTAATGTCAAAACAAAATTTCGTAAAATTACTTCTAATATTTTGGATATTTTCTAACCACTTCCGAGATTTCCTCGCCTTTTTCACCTGTGCAGCGTTCAAATGATTCGGTTTCTTTTCTTTTCTACACGCTATTGTTCACTTAAAAGCATAATTCACGATTAGATTCTGTGTGCACCATAAAAATACACGTGATTAACTCTAACCTCTAAATGCGATTTCCCGCATTTGGAGTGCAAACATAAATATGATTAAGGATAAATATTATAGATATAAGATCCGTAGCTACACACATAATCTAAGCATTTTAATTAGGCTGTCGGCCGCTTGACGGCTATCATGTTATACTGTATATTACTTTAAGTAATAATTACAAAAAATTATATATATACATATTATATTTAGAATTTATATTTATATCTAAGCTTTTTTCTTTCTTTAAAGTTTTATGTTATTGATGGTAAGAATTTATTATTAAATTTAACATCGATTTTCGGAAAAAATGAAATTAAGAATAATATGAGTGTATTACTTCTCGATAGCACTTACATTCATTATAACTTAGTTATAAGAATATATCGTAGACTGTTATTTCGGGGTCTCATGAGGGATCTCTCAGTTTATCAGATACTGATCAGGGAAGTTGTTACCTGGGATTTATGCCTCTTCAACATCTTTGGAATCGATTGGAATTATCCGAATGCCTTTATGGGTTTATTGAGTAGTGGAAGTTGATGGCCCAACAATTTAATCACAAAGCGTCGTTCTTAACATCCTTCTTAACATTCAGAGAGACAAAGATAGAATGACATTTGTGTCGACTGTGTCATCAAATGGAAAGGACCAATGTCGCTCAATCTCTTCAGACATCTTCAGATGATTTTTCGGCAAAGTCACGCTTTAGATAGATTAAGTATTAAATTGTATCATCCATATATCTGGAGTTACAGTATTGTATTCGCTTTACTAATATAAATTAGAATTATAAGCTGCCAATACTTATCATTAGCATATAAGATAGTTATAATAAATTAGAGAGATAGAACATTATTTTCAATTTAACAGCTTGAAAGTCATTGTGCTCTGAATCAGTAATGTCGACTATCATTTTGCAAGAATTGTAAAATAAAATTATAAATATAATAGATATTAATCAATTATATTATAACCTGATAAAATTTGAATCCAATATTATTAATTAATAATATCATAATAATCTGATAAAATTTGGAATGCACAAAACTTTATTTTAATTTAATCACATTTTTTTTACATTTTATTTAGAATTATAGTAGATATAGAATTTTAGAATTACGTAGTTTTATAATCTGCACTATTCTAGAACATTTAAAATTATTCTTTCTTTTCATTTTGCATAAATTTTTAAAGACGTGTCTTAAAATCTTTCAAAATTGTTAACTCTGATAGGCTTCAAATATTTATTATTAGAAATATGTTTTACTATATTAAATAATGCATTATTAATAGAATTGCTTTCATGACTAATCGTATATTAGTGATAGAGGGAAAGAAATATATATCATTAAATATGTATACCTAAAGAACAGAACAATAAGTTATATTAAAAATTAAAACCTCAATTTTTATTGAATGTAACTTTAAAGATTTCAAGACTTTAATACAATATGGAAAAATTTTTTCTAAAAATTCTTGTATAGTGAGGACTTGTTTGAAAGATTGTATAATGAATACAAATTCTTTTACAAATTCTTTCCTATGTCCATTACATAAATCTTTCATTGCCCGAATTTTGTAAAGTTTTACGATTATCACACTGAACCAAATTGATGCTGTCATTCTAACTATCCGTCTGATTCGAATAAAAGATATGGAATATTAATATACTTCGAACATTACGTGTTTTATTATTGATAACGTTACAAACCAAATAACAATATATTAATAAAAATTCTTGAAGACGTATATGTAAAAAAATGAATTATAATAAATTATAAAAAACATATAAGTAGCAAATTCACTAAAGTCGCTAATACGAGATAGAGCGGCGGAGATGTATTTCTCATAAGTAAAAACTATACAAGATAAAATAAAAATACTATGAAATCTTTTGAAAAGTCAATCAAAAACGCTTATTTGCTGCTTTTGTCATTTCTATATTGTGGTTGGCTGATTCGTTTACGGGGCTTTATCTTACTGTTTATGTTTTTCTGCAACATAATTCTAAAAAAGATTTCATGATGCTGTGAGCCTTTTATTTCATCCAATATTCTTACTTACGAGAAATACAACTTCTCCTTGTTTATTTTGCTGCATATTGTTCACAGATTAGCTCGACTTTTTTGAATTTTTAGCTAATCTTGAAATAGTATTCATTTTATGCTTCAATATTCATAATCCTTAAAGTCCACCCATTACATCTTAAATTCGTTTATGCAAAGAAATGTTTCATTTTATTGAGTAATATTAAATCAAAATATCAAAGAAAATATTACTAATAGTAATAAAAAAAATATTACTTCGTAAAAAAATATTACAAATGTGTTTTTTTTCTTCTAAATAATATAATTTAGTGTAACAAAATTAAAAAATTTATATTCAATAAAATAATGTAGGTATTATTTAAAATTACATTTTAGTGAAATAAATGTAAGCAAATAAATAGAAATATCAAATGTAAAGAAATGTTTTTCTGTATCTTTTGTGTATATACAAACTTGATCAAAAAAACAATATCTTTTTGCATTAATTTAGGCGAATATAATACGAATTTATATAAATGTAAGTTAGACATATATATGCTGCAATATTACGTCATAAACGTCTACTAGAACAAACTATTTTTCGTAATAATCATCAATTCTCTCAAATGATTTCAGCTGCCATTTACGATTCTTTCGTAAAAAAATAATATTACAATTTCAGTGAAAAGTCGGAAGCTCGCGCGAGAAAATCGCAACAAACGGAAAAGAGAATGAAAACAAAGGAGAGTGATAATGGGGCAGAAGAAGAAGAACAAGTGTAAAGAGTTAACTGGATTTATGTATACAATCGTGTAACTAGTTCGAGAACGCAATGTCAGTAAATAACGCGACCGGATAACACCACGAACAGAAACGTGCACGACTAAATAAGCGAGAAAGGAAAGAAGAAAAGTGAAGAGGGAAAAAAGAAGAAACGGAAAGGAAGAAAAAGACAGCGAGATAAAGAGAAGTAGAACGTCGGTCCTCCTTCAGGAAACACTTGTCTAGCTCCTAATCGCGCTATTTGAAACTAAAAATCAGCAGTTTCATTCTACGGCTACTAAGAGGAAGGTTTTGATATAAAATATACGTTTCTCTCTCTCTCTC
>NW_012130836.1:0-3864 GCF_000143395.1 Atta cephalotes | reverse complement strand
GAGAGAGAGAGAGAGAGACAGGATGAAACTGCGCGAGTACGCGTGATTATCGGCGATCCTGTTACATCGTGTCGAGTAGTGTTTCCTGTCGATTCCCTCCCACCTCACGCGTCCAATTCCACCGTTTCACGTTGGTGATAATGCGTTATCAATCGGACGATATCACGAGAACGGAGTACGAAGCTGCTTGGCACGGGTGACTTTGTTCCTTGGCGAAATGATTAATCTCAGATACGTTAATCTTATATACCTGAATTAGACTTGTAAACATTGTGACTACAGATAGCAAACAAAGAAAATAATTCTCTACTCGTAATACTTGGTAATACGTGTACAATACAAGTATATTTTATTCGTGAATAAGAAAATTATTATTTCTTAGATTTTTTTTTTATAACAATATGTTTTTTTTAATTGCTGAAATATCACAAAACGCATGAAAAATTTGACGATGACTGGTGAAATTAATAGAAACGTTAAGGAAATTGTGTTCTTTATCTACACAAAGTAATCGATACGTTCGTCTCTTTAGAATCGTATAGAATCGTATAGAGCTAATTTCCTTCTCTTCATTAATGAAAGCAAATACATACAATAGGTACATCGACAAGAATATGAAATCTCGCAAGCTATGTACTTTAACTTCCGGTATCAAATTCATTGATAAATGTTCTCGCGATCTCTCCGTCATTTTATATATCAACCAGTCTTTCCTTTACAAACATGCGAATTAATTATACCAACTTAGCAACAGTTTCGTATGACGCGAGTGTGTTACCTATCACCTTTATAGCTGACGGTGATTCGTAGGACGGGTGTGCATACGTCACGTTACACATACAGTACACCGATGACCCAACGTCATCCGCTGCGGGGAAGTTGTTATCGTTCATCTTTGCGCCGCACGCGACATTTATAAAGCGCGCCCCCACGGTGACGCGTTTGCATTTACGTATTACTTAATATCACATGCCCGTACATGCTGTTGACAACGTAATAATTATGGCAAACGAAAGAGCGCGTTTTGTCATACTTGAATAGCCAATTGCTTTCAACAAATCCAAGTGAAATTTTAAAGCAATCCCAATTATCGATGATCGATTCGATAAACTGTATTCTCAAAGAGTAATAAATATTATAGTACATTGATTCATACCTATGTGAATTAATTACATCGCATGTTTTCTGAATAATTTTATGTTTCAATATAATATGTTTACTGAGCAATATGTTTCATATTAATAATTTTTGTTTTGAAACTATTATGTTCGACAATATTTTTAGCGGACACTTTTTGGAAACGTTTCTTAATTAGAATATTATTTAATCTCTTCATTTTTTTATAAAATAATTATAATAATTATAAAATATTTTGCATTTCCTAAAATTAAATGTATACTCTGGATTAAACTAAATTACGTACGTTGCAAAAATGTGCGTCAATGCATCTTGGGTCATCTATTATAATTTGTTATTTTCATAATTTTCATAATTTGTTTTAGAAGATAAATATTTGTGTAGGATATATGAATGTGTGAAAAGATAAACTCTATGTAAACATTTTGAACGGGACGTTCATAACAATGACGTTATGCGTAACAAGGGCGATCGTAAGAACGCCTCTGCATTGACGTAAAGCCAAGGTTAACGCAGGGACGTCTCGAATCGAACGCCTACAGGAAACTAGCATGACCTATGACCTTAACGATCCATACGTCCACCTGTTCCATCTTGATTTTAACGCCATATTAAATTCATCGATTTAGTCGACAAATGTAGTAAAAACACGATTAATACGATTAAACAAAAAATTCTAAAGTCTCTTTTATTCGATTCCTATCAAAGCATAAACAAGTTTTTTTTAGTTTATACGCTTGCACGATCAAATAGCAATCAGCTTACTTTAGAAAGAGAAAGAGGGAGAAAGGGAAAGAGAGAGAGAAATAAAATTGTTTGAAAAAATTCATACTTCTACTTAATAGTACTAGGATTTTATTTGAATATGCTGCTAATACTTGCGAAAAATCTTACATATAAATTAATGTCTATCAAATAGATACAGATATTTGTAACAACTCAATAAACATAAATTTTTTAATACCTCTTTATTACTATTTTATTATCTTATTTGCAATTTTATTTCTTTAATCAAGTTAATACAAAACAGTAATTGTGTGAACTTAAATTTCTAATTAGTACAGACATAGGAAAAAGATTAAATTAAAAAAAACAAAACGTATCTTCAATGTTGTTTTGTTGTTCCATCATTAAGTTAGTTGTATCATGTTTTTCCAGAAAAATTATTTTAAATATCACGATACTATATCTTTCCGATATTATTTAACATTTTGATTAAATCTGATTTCGACTGATCCCATCCGAAAAATACTCTTAGAATTACCTATGTCAAGTTTAAACTAATTACTCTAAAAATACCCTAATTTTGAGTTTATTGTGCTTATTATTTAAGTTAAATAAACTTCATCAGAAATGTGGCGGTGCTAGCTCGCGTATAAGAGTAAGGTACATTAAAACAATTAATTACTGGGCTAGTTTAGGTTTTAAAAGTTTAGGTTTCTAGAATTAATTGCTCTAAAAATATCCTGATTCTAAATTCATTTTTAAGTTGAAAAAAAAACCTTACCAGAAGTGTAGTGGTGCTTACATTATAAAAGAATAAGATATATTAAAAATTATAAAACAATTAATTGCTGGATTGGTTTAGATCTTAATGTTTCTAGAAATAATTGTTCTAAGAATATTTCGAGTATGAATTTATTAATATACGTCGTCCTCACTTTTAAAATTAATTTCCTGCGAATGGAAAAGAACAATTCGGGATTAGAGCAATAAATCAACACTTAATTATGGCATACTGGCATACTTTTTTTTAATAGTAAAAGTATTAGCTTCACAGACATCTTAAAATTGATATCATGGTGTCTAAATTTGTTACTCTCGAAATATTCAAGTTTCGAATTCATTACTTGTGAAATAACTAAGTGTAAATAGCAACGAAAAGCTTTTCAGCGTGCAATCAGTGCAAAAGTACTAGTATAAAAATTTATTGCTCGCTTAAAATTGGTATCAAAGTATTATTTGAATTTGTTGTTCTCGAAATATACACGTTTCAAATTTATTATTTACGAAATAAGTATAAGCATAATAAAAAACCTTTCAACGTGCAGGCGATACAAGAGTGAAGTACTAGAAAAAAATGTGTTGCTCTCAGTCCACAGATAATATGTCAGCTATCAATATTAAATAAAACTAACAAATTTTTTTCTAGTAATTTATTCTTGCAACTGCCTTCACGTTGAGACATTCTATATGTTTATTTTATACCAATTAATTCATGATATATTATTCTATGCATAAAAATATTCAAGTAGCAAAAAATGAATAGTTTACGAGATATTTCATCGTAAAATATGCTAGAATAAAATTATATTATAACTTATTAAATTTTCGATATTTATATAGTATTTTAATCTTTTGTGTACGGAATAACTACAAGAATTATTGTTATGTAAAAAAAAAATCATATAATTCTATTATATATAAAAAATGATGATAACCTTTACTTTAAGGGGATTCTAAAATAATAAAAAATAAATTGTTATACAAAAATTGTATGGTTTAGTAAGTAACAAATTTTATGATCTCCTTAAAAATTCAATTTTTTCAAAAATTTTTATCATTAGTTATTCTCTTTTAGACTATACAACTTTTATCTGCAACATGTAAATGTCATTTACAAAATATTCAAGGTAAGGACTTAGAATGGAAGACGTGTGTGTGTGTGTGTGTGTGTGTGTGTGTGTGTGTGTGTGTGTGTGTGTGTGTGTGTGTGTGTGTGTGTGT
>NW_012130835.1:0-3857 GCF_000143395.1 Atta cephalotes | reverse complement strand
TCTCTCTACTCTCTCTCTCTCTCTCTCTCTCTCTCTCTCTCTCTCTCTCTCTCTCTCTCTCTCTCTCTCTCTCTCTCTCTCTCTCTCTCTCTCTCTCTCTCTCTCTGGCCGTCTGGGATCTGAGGGTTTTACGAAGTCGTAAGTGCCCCGAAGTGAGAACAAAGCCACCATCGCGTAAACTGTAAGCCGCCTGGACGGCAAACTTGTGAAATTGTTAAGCACCGGGACATGGACGGTCTTTCCGGCTGAAAGCTTCGCAAATCTGCCCGCTCGCGAAATTGCTTCCTTGGGTCCACCCGGTCGTTGTTAATATTCCTCAATACTTTGCGCGGAATGGTCGATAGACGCTGTATAATGTACATGAATAAAAGTGAACAAAGCGAGAAAGCATGGTTTTAGATTGTGATGACTTACAATTGTGGTTAACGATATTATTTATTGGCATTCATTATTATTCCAAGATAATTCTACGAAGATGTCGGTTACTTCCATAAAAGCTGTTCTCTTATATGATTCTCTTATTCGATTCAAAATTTCTATAAGTTTTAAGACATATCCGAGAAAATATGTTTTAATCTTATAACTGGGAAAGAGGATTGAGATAATTTCGAAGAGTTCAAATCGTATTCAGATTAAGTATAATGATACAGATCATGATGGGAATGTAATCGCGTGATTAAGAAAAGTCATTAAAGTTAATTAATGGAAATTTTTTTTATAGATTAAACTACACATACATGTATGTACAATAAACTAATTATTTATATAAAATCTTTTTCTTTTACAACAATAAAAAAATATTAATTTTTTGAATTTTAAAAAATAAGTGTCATATATAAACATATAAAACTTAAATATAATTTTAAAATGTTAAATTTATGTGTAACTATTTATACTTTGCCTTATGATTTTTTATGCATATGCAATAAATTATATAACAATACATTATATATGCACATATATAAAATAAAAATGAATATTGAAATTGTAACGAAATATTAAATCTCATATCTACGCAGGTGATTTAATCATCTCTAACATTTCACATAAAGATCCTCAATTTTGTTCATGCCGTTTTATACTTCTCATTTTTATATCATTCATTCTACATTGCTTTTTTCTGTTCATCCTCTTTATATTCTTCACCTGCCATTTTCCACGATATGTGGCATCTCGGAAAAAATAATTTTAACTTTAACTGCGTTTTATCTATTGAAAATGAAAGCTAGATAATTTCTGTTATTTAAAGTTAGTAATTATAATAATAATAATTATTATATATAATTATTATATATAATAATCATAATATATAAAATATATAAAAATGATTGTATATAATAATTTTGAATAAAATAATTTTGAGTATGTATGAAAATAATAATCATAAATAATTCTAAAATCTATATTGTATTAATTATAATTTCTAATATAGTTTAATTTTCAAATTTTTTACATACTCAATATATCAAATTGAAACTTGAAAAAATATAAATGTAATATGTTTGAATATTAATATAGATTTTATATATTACGCAATATCTTTCCAAATATTTAAATAATCTCATAATTTTAACATTTTTTTTCTAAATACAAAATATGGAAAAAAATTTTAAAAGAATGTAAACCTTAATTATGCTAAAAAAAGATAAAAAGCGTTTTATATAGTGTTACATAAATATGGATTTAAAACGCGTTAGAAAAATAAATTCTTCAATTTCAACGTTTGTACGTGTGCGGAGTTTTCCAGCATTCTATCGTGTCTCTCCTGCCTGGCTTCTGAATAGCGCAATTCATATCACGATCCTTGCACATACGATTCAAAGTGAGATATAAGCGACAGGACGTTTGTGACGACCTGTGGTTTGGGATCTAATTAAAGAAAAGGTCGACGTTTTAATTAAACCAATTTGAGATATATGTCGCACGCACGCATACGCACGGATACTCGTTTATACAAGCGTCCACTATGCTATCAAGAGATCTAATTGAAGCAGAAGAAGAAAGACGGTTCGCGACAGTACTTCTAAAACTTCTGCCACCAGCAGGCGGCTAGCTTTTAATTAAAAACAACTTTCCGCTGTTGACTGGACTTGGTCGTATCGTGCACGATGTGTCATTAATCGCTCGACTCACACCGCGTAAACTGCAGTCAGTTAATCCACACTTTCGGAATACGCTTTCATATACAATGACTTGTGTACTAATGTATTCAATCATTTATTTAACACCTCATTATTACCTGTGTTCCAACCGCAACGAAAACAGTCCTAAAAGGGGTTAACATGATTCCCCTTCGTGCATTAATTATACTAATGTGACTTCAAGGTCGCTTAAGTTCAGTATAAGGGTTTCATAAAAACGATATCTCCTACTGTAATAATATTTTCCGCCGCTTTCATATGCATTTAACACGCATCGCACTATCTCTTTGAAATGAGTTATTCGATACGAGGCGTGTCGTATTCAACTACGTAACTGTCGCTAATTAGTGAGTTTCCATTCATATCAGAGTGAACGAAGATTAACATGTTCTCGAAGTTAATTTTAATGAGAAAGGAACAGAATTTAACTTTTACATATCTTGATAATTTGAATTTTACTCAAATATTTATATGTAACACATATATAAAGTGTAAGTTTCATTTTTCTAACGCGATTGACGTTGCGTATATATTATTTCATATAATATGTTTGATGAAACAACACAATGTATTTTTGTAGATTTAATCGCACGTTCTTATTATACGATGAAAATTCAATTTTATTATTACATTATATAATTCTGATGTCAGAATGACATTTAATTAAATGGCGCTTATAATAATCTTTCAAAGGTTCGTAATAGAGAGCACCTATTAACAAGGATGCACTTAAAAGCATTTAATTAAGTCTCTCGAGGATCTTAATTTTCATTCACTTATTTCTTTTACTTCGTTTATCTTGTACATGTTGTCCAAAACATTGCATGTGCAAAACGGTGTATAAAATTGATTAAAGTGAGAGCTAAGTTTATTATATTCACGCGGTTGCACGATGGTTCTCTTCGTCTGTTTACCATTTTGGTTCCTTCACTATTTTCTCTACTTACTGCGAAAGTGTTTTATGTTTAACTGATTAACGTAATCGGTTTATTTTAGTTTAATTAAGCTATGGCGAAATACTTGGAGAAAGGATTTTCTCTGATTCACGTCGGGCATACGCAGATTTTGTGTATATATTTTAAATTTCTCTAAAAGATTTTAACAAATTTTAAAAGACTTAAAAATTTTATTAAAAAGAACTTTATTATTATTTATTATTATTATTATTATTTTATTTTATTATTTTTTGATATAATTAATTATTAAATTAATTATTAAATATGAGATAATATTGATAGTATTAGGAAATAAGATAAATTTTCTCCCTATATCACTTTTCATAAACAGGTTAAATAAATGTTGAATATCACATTTTGCACTTTACAAATGTAATGTATAAATCCATTATATGAATACAAAACTTTGCCAAATATTTATAATCTTATAAATATATGTAGTTACATCTTCGATTAATTATTCCGTTCATTCAATCGCAGTTTATTTTTGCTTTAATTAAATTATCTGCGCGTCTCGCGGGAACGACGCGTAAATCGGCTGCAGCTATCGCGTTAGAAGCCTGTCGGTCGCTTTTATCGGCTGAATAAATAATTAGCCGTATTATTATCGCGGAGAAACGAATGGCTGCGTCCGATGAAAGGCGATAAAAAAACCGTACGTGGCGGACGAAAAAAAACCGACCGATCGCCATTGTCTCGAGGGTTGGTTTTATTTTCCTACCCCCCCCCTCCCTCCCTCCTCCTCCCCTCCTCCTCTCTC
>NW_012130834.1:0-3863 GCF_000143395.1 Atta cephalotes | reverse complement strand
CACACACACACACACACACACACACACACACACACACACACACACACACACACACACAGCCTTCCGATTATGTGAGTATTAATTAAAACCCAAATCTTAGCTGGCAATTAGTATAATATGAAATTTAAATAGAGAATGTGCCAATAAAACCGGCATATTAATAATACGTCAGAGATTAAATAAATTTTTTCAAATGTTCATTTACAAGTAAGGTTTTTTTATATCTTTAAGACTTTCTTATGATTTCTTTGATCTTTTTTTTTTAATTTTGACATTACTACATACTATTATACTTCAATGCAAATGTACCTTGAAGTTTATTATAATGAGATACAACTTGTTTAAAAAATGCTAAATAATAATAATTAAATAATAATAATAATTTAGCTAAAAATTATGTAACTTAACTGCATTTTTTGCTGCAATCATATTTTTACTCTCTCCGTGTTCTTTTTTTTCACAATTCTAGGATTTTAAAAAATAAAAAATTTCTAGGATTTCAAAAAATGGAAAAATCTCAGGTTACTTTTCAATATCTCTTATTAGTTAACTCAAATGTTAAATTCTTTATTTAATAAAAAATTGAAATTCATGTAAAAATGAAAAAAATTTGAAAGTAAAATTTCGCTTATGCAAAAAATCTAGATTGTAGACGAAGGGTTAAAATTGGAGTATTGAAGGAACTGCGCATATTATTTTTTTTTAAATAATTTTTTTCCTAAAGAATCCTAGCTAGTGCAGACAGATATGAAAAAACATTCAGAAAAATTGCTTACCATATACACACTACTATTTATATCACACACTTACTTTACACTAATTACTTATATTTGAATTCCAGATACTAATATCGCACGCAATATTCTGATTGCGACATCTTTCGTTTTTATATTTTGCCTGATATTTCGGCCTGATGCTTCACACCCCTCGACTCATCTTCCTTTTATTTTTCACCCCCGCCGGATAAAACTTATGCGATAAAAACTCGAAATCCTTTTGCAGTGGCTGCTAAATTGAAACATCGTCGAAATAAAAAGACGTCCCTTATTTCGTGATTGTCGAAGTACATTCGCACAAGTGCACTCAGATTTGTAATAAAGATTTCGACTCCTTTACCATTTTGAGACTGCGTATATACGTGTATACTCATATGTTTCAACTAAGAACGATCGTTGAAAAGAGCGCCTCTGCTTGAAAGAATAAAGCAAAAGATTGTCAGAACATCGAGAAAAAAAAAGAGAAAAAGATGCACGGATTCATTACATGGACGAAATTATTCAGTCGTTTCATTACGAATATATGACTAGCTGCTGAGTTTAACGCAACGGACGGAAAAATGTCGATATTCTGGTATTATGATGATCCTCCCAAGTGAAATTTTAAATGCAAATCTTCAGCAATCTTTTCGAATCGCGTTTCGTCATGATTGAAAATCATAGCAACATATACGAAGTAAACAGTATTGAATATATTGTAATTTGCATATATACCATAAATTGATTCCTTTTTTGCGCTACAAATATATAACGACATAATTTAAAGCATTCCTATATGTTTGATATAAAATAGTCCTATAAAAGAAATATCTGTTTTAAAAAAATTTCATTATTTATAGGATTTAATATTACGGACATTTATAGCATGTTACATTGATATTTTAGTTCATTTCAATTGTTTTTTACTTGTGCATATTATATCCAAAGACTATATAATACATAGAACCCGGATATGTGCTCCAACCTTTTTAGAAAATTGAAAATAATATACTTTATTGACAAAGTGCAGAATAAGTATATTCATTCTTCCTTTTCTTTTCTTTATCAAGAACAGAAATTCTTCGCGTGGAAAGAATAAAAAAAGTAAGAAAAGAAAAAAGTAAGGAATCATCAAACACGATATAGAGTGTCACTAAAATTGAAAGGACAAGACTACGGGATTACCTATATATATTAGAATTAGTAATATATTTTAATAATATATATTAGATTTTAATAATATATATTAGAATTAGTAAATGTAAAAAACATGTTCCATATTTTAGAATTATTTTCTGACATCACTAACATGACGTAAAATAAGCAAATCAAATTTGTTTCAATTTAACTCCTAGCCTAGATTTGGTGCCTCCATACTAATGGGGCATTAAAATCCGTCCATTTT
The DNA here is from genome assembly GCF_000143395.1 of Atta cephalotes. Taxonomy (NCBI): domain Eukaryota; kingdom Metazoa; phylum Arthropoda; class Insecta; order Hymenoptera; family Formicidae; genus Atta; species Atta cephalotes. The sequence goes on along the minus strand of NW_012130834.1, from coordinate 1,703 downwards.
TTTCACCTATTCAGAATGATTAAAAAAATCTCTAAAAATTCACTAACATACTTTCAACTTTCTAGAATAAATATTGACACTTCATTTCGGAAAATAATAAAATTTAGTATAAATTATAATTAGCGAAAGATGCAAAGAAACTTGCACAAACAGAAATCGCTCGATAATTGTGAATAGATCTCCTTAGTAAGGTAAGAATTAATAGAGCTAATCCATAATCTTTTGAATTTTTGCTAAGTCCATTTAAAAAATTAGAAGTTTATCTTATCTAGATATATTGTAGAAAATGGTGAAATCTATTTGAGAGATTCATTAGTTTATCCCAATAATTTAAACTATCGCACTTAAAGATTGAAATTTTTCATCTTGTTGTGCGAAGATCACCTTAAAATTAATATTTAATTCATAGCGATAAAATCTAAAATTTATTATCAACTATTAAATTAAATAATCATTAATAGAATTTGAAACAATTATCAATGAATATGTACAGAATAATTGCATTCGGATATCTTATTATTATCAGATTCCTTATAAACTTCGTGCCTACAATAGACATTTTATGCATAAGGCTATAAAATATCGAATGTCTCATTGATGTAAGCTCTACTATTTGACTTGATAATTTAATCACAAGTTTAGTTTGTTTATTAGCCTTTTTTTTATTTGGATATTTTAATAGCGTTTTTATACTTTTATATTTCTTTTCTCAAGAAAACAGTATAATACAAATCTAAAATAATTATAAAAGCAATATGAAGAAATCACAGAAATCCTATATACCTAAATACCATTGATTATCATTTACTAGAAAATTTTCTATATTTTCTGAATTATTATACAATATATAATTATTATATAATAAGCAAAGAAACAAAAATATATTAAAACATGAAAGAAAAAAGTTATAAATGAGAATATAGTGTTAGTTATTTAAAATTGAAGTTAAAATTCTTAATAACGTCATATATAGTAACATTAAAAATTACAATTGAAATTATAATTGAAATAATATCTATTGTGTTAAAAAACGAATAGTTGCCATCAATGACTGTCATACTCAAGATACTCCATCGTAAAATTTTTGCTGTAGAAAAGGAAGCATCAGTCGGTAATCAGATTCGATCCTGCATCCTACGCTTCTTAGTTTATGCATACTTGATTCTTAGACGAGTCGTACACCACTAAACCATAACTTCCTGAGTCAATCATAAACATCTATGTATTTACGCGTGCATTAAATTATTTAAGTCACAGAATGTAAATACAATATGACAAGTTTTTTGTATTATTTTGTAATTGTACTACTATATTGTACTACTATAATACAATACTACAAAAATAAAACATATTATTAAAAAATGACTAACGATCATTATCCAAAAATTCTGTGCATTCTTTGGGAAAATAAACAAGAGATTCTGTCAATAATCCTGAATCTGTTCGATTAAAAGCGATATCAAGTGGAATGTAAATAGTTTTAATTGTATCATCTTCTAAATGGAAGATCAATAGTTGGATTGTAAACTTGATTAATTACTTGATTGCTGACATCCAGAACGAAAATATAATTGCATTGAAGTATCTGAAGTATAAGTAAAAATTGTATTTCATACATTTGTTCTCAAGTAAACTGTTGTATGTGCATATATATATATATATATATATATATATATATATATCTCTATAGAATATATATATAG
>NW_012130833.1:0-3862 GCF_000143395.1 Atta cephalotes | reverse complement strand
TGGTCTCGACGTTTCAAGGATGGAGATTTCAGCGTTGAAGACAAGCCTCGCTCTGGACAGCCAAAAAAATTCGAAAACAAAGAATTAGAGGCATTACTCGAAGAAAATCAGAGTCAAACGCAAGAGGAGCTTGCAGAATCATTGGGGATAACTGTACAATTGAGAGCCATGGGAATAATTCAAAAACAAGGAAATTGGATGCCTTATGAATTGAAACCGAGAGACGTTGAAAGGCGATTTTTCACTTGCGAACAGCTGATTCAAAGACAACAGAGAAAAGGTTTTTTGCATCGGATTATGACTGGAGATGAGAAGTGAATATTCTACGACAACTCCAAGAAGAAAAAATACTAAGCCCGGTCAATCGTTGCCATCGATCTCAACATCAACACGGCCGAACATTCATGGTTCGAAGATCATGCTCTGTATCTGATGGGACCAAAAGGGTCTTGTTTACTATGAGCTGCTGAAACCTGGCGATTCCATTACAGGTGATCGGTATCGGCTACAATTGATTCGTTTGAGCCGTGCATTGCGAGAAAAACGGCTGGAATGATACGAGCAAAGACATGATAAAGTTATTCTTCTTCATGACGCTCGGCCTCATATCACTAAAAAAATATTTGGAAACGCTCAAATGAGATGTTTTACCGCATCCGCCGTATTCTCCGGACATTGCTCCTTCTGATTACTGGTTATTCCGAAGGATGCAGCAAGTCATCAGTTCACTTCTTTCGCAGAAATCGAAAATTGGATCGGCTCCAAAGACGAGTCATTTTTTTCGAGATGGAATTCGAAAATTGCCTGAGAGATGGGAAAAAGTAGTAGGCAGCGATGGACAATACTAATTGATCTGTTCATTCATTTTGTTTTGAAATAAATGCATTTTTGAACGGACCGAACTAATTTGTACTCCCAATATATAATTCTTCTAATTATTTTTCAATTCTTAATATTTTTCTAATATATCGAACAGCGACTGTAAAAAGAAAGAAAACATATATAGACATTTTATATTTATATAATGCAAAAAATTTCGAACTATGTAAAAATTATTTTTCTAATTATTTTTTAATTAACTTATTTTTTTCTATTACATATTTACATATGAACCGAAATTATACAAGAGAAAGAAAATGCGTCTTCCATGTGATACCTCTTATTATTTTTCTTCATATCATTTATTGCCCAAAGATATTCAACTATTGCCCGCGAGCAACTGAGCCCGCGAGCAGTGCCCATCTGCCGATCCCTGCCTTACTACTAGCTAGTGGCCAATCTAGTAGTTTTAAATTGTTGTATCCTAATCACGGACTACTACATTAGACTGCTAACTCTCCACTTTTCTTTATGTAAAAGTGTTCTATGCATTGGACAGAATAAGCTTGAGAGAGGCAGCAGAACTAAAACCACGTTGAAACTCTTCAGTAGAACTAAAGCAACATTGAAATCTATGAATTCTCCTCCACCAAGATTGTAATAACAGACAATCTGTAATTCATGAGATGGTAAACCAGATGAAAGACTATTTAAAATGACCAAGTTAATTCATGTTTGCATTTTGTTTGGAGAATCAAATTCTGTCAGAATAGCCGAGTGTAGTATGCTTTAATCACTATTCGATATGATACAGCTGAGTGAGCGATAGAAGAGCATTTTGAAAAAAAAGTGTAAACGTATGTGACATACAAATTGTAATCGTTGTAATTGTGATAAGTAAATAAACTCAATTGCAAATTGAAATTTATAGGCGATTTACAAATTCAATTTGCAATCGAATTACAGTTCGTATGTCATACGTTCACGCAGCCGCACACAGGGCTCTGACTTTGTATGCATAATGATTAAAACGTATTATACACTCGGCCATTCTAACAGGATTTGGTCCTCCAAACAAAATACAACATAAATTAACTTGGTCATTAAACAAAACAAACTTCAAGAGCACGATTCGGCCAACACTGCTCTGCAGGTAAACACTGTGCTATGTTAAGTTTTGTACCGCGTGATTTTCCTGTGTCTTCATTCAACAGACCTAAGAATGACTATCTAGAATAAACAGAATAAGAACAAAATTACTTACCTATGAAATCAGTAAGGAAATCAGTCCACGAAATAATCAAACATTCATCAATGAATCAAGAAGTCATCTGAAAGTAAAACATCATCATACACTCGGTCACGCGTTTCGAATTTCTTCCGGAAAACAAATGAATTTAAAATCATGTTGAAATAGCATGAATACAAAAAATTCGTCAATGAGTAATCCTTCGGAATAAGAGAGAAAATATATTGTAAAAAAGAGTCATAATAATGTAATAACAAAATTCAGAAGAGAATAAATTTAAAGAAAACTACAATAAAATCCAATTCTTTTACTTTACCGATTTCAAAATCGTTATCCGTTAAAACGTAAATGATTTTCTCATTTTGAGTATATAATCTCGATGGAAAAACTTTTACGAAAATCTGTATAGATTTTGAGACAAAATCTTAGAAATTATTATTTTTTCATAGATATTCGTATTGGGACGTAGTTTGGAAAACCTAGAAATCTTCCGCCTTCAAATAACGTCACTCTACATCCCATCTACGAAAAACTAAAATTTTTTAAGACAGACAAACCTTACTTTATGTCCCATTATAAACATCTACGAAAAATTAAGAATTTCTAAGATCTTGTCTCAATGTAGCTTTTCGTAAAAAATTTTTTTTTCATCAAGGAAGCACAGGAAAAACAAACATAATTATATCTCAAAAATAAATGAACAACACGGAGGCTAATGTGGAAGATCCGCGATTAATACAAAAGCCAATTGAAAATAGCAATAATTGAAAATAAATAAATATTGTTTTGTTAACGCATTTTTTTATTCAAGTTTCAATGAAGCTGCATCTGTGGTATCACAACAATGCCCTTGCAAGTACAAGATGCCTCGAGAGTCATTCTATCCGAGTTATGGACGAAGGAGACTCTTTGATGCTTATTAATGCGTCGCGTATAAAAAATGGATGTGAATACGCCAATCGTAAAAGTTTTTAGATCGACAAATGCGAATTATACATTTTGGTCCTTTACTCATCGCTCTCACCTGTTGCTACACACTGTTGCTAATCTCACAAAATAGTCATATTAAACATGTGTGCATAACAAACATCGCATTAGATCATACTATCATGTCACATCATATCGCATCGCATCGCATTGTATCGCATCGCATTGTATCGCATCGCATTATTACTAAGGCCACCGGCGTTACAGCTGCATCTCCGGGCACTTCCGCTCTCCGAATTAAAAAAGATCTTTCAAAATAATTTCCAACAAATCACATAGCAGCCCAATAAATATACCTTAAAACGTCTAACAGCGTTATCGCCTACCGTTATGTTATATAAAAACTTGGGAAGGAAGAAAAGAGATAAAAGAAGGAAGGCAAAACAAAAAGAAAAAGAAAATAGAGAAATATTTATTATGCGCCCTAGACTTTAGCTAGCTTAAAAAATTAGCTAGGAAATAAGGGAGAAAAAAGAAAGAAAAAGAAGGAGCCAAGAAGAAAGAAAATAATGTGATTAAGACTGGATTGTTCCATCTTTCGATAAACTTTAGCTCACTCTTTTACTCTCTTATTCTCTTTACTTTTATTCTTTTGTTTATCTATTAGATAAGTTATCATACAGTTTATCTGATATGGAACAACCGGCTTTTAATTCGTTAAACCCGTAAGTAAATAATTAATTAGGTATACTTGTCATGGAAGAGAAATTGCGTGAAATGCGCTGTTAATATTCATAAATTACACAAGTGTCTGTGTGTGTGTGTGTGTGTGTGTGTGTGTGTGTGTGTGTGTGTGTGTGTGTGTGT
>NW_012130832.1:0-3863 GCF_000143395.1 Atta cephalotes | reverse complement strand
AGAGAGAGAGAGAGAGAATATCCTTAAATAATAATATATTATATTGAAATTAAACATTTATTATGAATGTATGAGTCCATAAATCGCTGTAATATCGATTGCAACAATGTTTAGTAAAGCTCATAGTTAAAGAGTATCTTGTGATCGTTGTCACCTGACACTAGTCCTGACTTAGGTCCGCGTTTAAGATATGATATTGTAGAATATGCTGAAAAATGAAAGTCCTCTTGTAGATAACCGTTTATCAGCAAATACCCTATGATAGCCTCTGCGGTTTCTCTCGTAAAATTTGGTACAGGTACGTTAGAAACTCGCAATGACGAGACACCTTTCCAATACCAAGCATCTACCAGTTTCAGTGCGGTTAATCGTATTTCATTTTGCACAGCTTTAGTCATAATCTGATATAATTGTCTACAATAATGTGCTACGTCGATTTGCTTTCTAACGCTTATAGGTTTCCTACAATGATCACACATCTCTGCACAGTCGTTTTCTTTCCAATTTTCTTCAAAGTGAGTCGCTATTAAACTCCGTCTACAGGAAGTTTGATCTAAGCAATAGGCCAATACTTTATACAAATTTTGCAATCCGACTTTATCTTGAAACACCATGGTACTCAATTTAAATATATCCGCTAATCTATAGAGCACAAGACACACCGACTTTTTGCCATCTCTACCCGCTCGACCACTCTCCTGATAAAAATTTTCCATCGATTTGGAAACGCAATGATGAATCACGAATCGCACATCCGGCTTGTCAATACCCAATCCAAAAGCGATAGTTGCCACTACCACTTGATACTTGCCTAACATCCACTTGGAGTAAACTTCTGATCGGTAATTGGCTTCGAGCATTGCGTGGTAGCATCCAGCCTTGATACCTCTATCTCTCAAATCAGTTGTTAATTGTTCCGCGTCTTTAATAGTAGTTGTGTAAATTATACCCGACTTGCCGTTAAATCGATTCTTCAACAGATTTTCTATCATCGCGAGACGTGTCTCCTTATCAGCTGGTTTGCGACGAACTTCATAATATAAATTAGGTCTATTGAATGAAGCTCGTAAAACTAGGCAACCACTAATGTCTAGCATTTTCTGCACGTCTACGATGATTTTAGTCGGAGCCGTTGCAGTCAGACCTAGAATCGGTATTCCAGGGAACATAGATTTCAATACTCCCAAGAACTTGTAATCAGGTCTGAAATCGTGTCCCCATTGACTACAGCAATGCACCTCATCGATCGCAAACCGTTCTAGATGACCCAACTCGTATGCTTTTTGCAGTTTATTCATGAAGCGATTGGACTTTGCCATGTATTCAGGTGTTATATAAATCAGTTTAAGAGGGCAACTTTTATCCACGAGAGCCGTCATAGTCATTTTGATACTCTCCTTATCAGCCTTCGCACACAGCATATTAGCTTTTATATCGAGTTTACGCAATCCGTACAACTGATCTTCCATTAAGGATACTAATGGTGAAACTACCACCGTTATACCTTTACTCATCACAGCCGGTAATTGATAACATAAACTCTTGCCACCACCCGTAGGCATAATCAATATCACATCTTCCTTGGACATGATCGCATTCATAGTCGGTAACTGTAACTCTCGTAGCTTTTCTATCTTGAATACATTCTTTAATATCTCTATGAGTTTTACAGACCAAATGAAATCCGCATTGTCCCAATTCTTCTTGGCCAGAAAAAAACTTTTCTTTAAAAGAGCATCGTCACGCAATTTCTCTTTCCGTTGTGTCAATAATCTCCTACGGTCCTGTAATTTCTGTACCTCATTCTCTATCTGTTGCAGCTCATAATCAATGGCAGCTATCTCGTTGTTCTCCGTAGCTAAAATTTTCGAGGACAAGTTCTTAGTACCTAATCTCGTTGACAAGGAATTAAGCTAATAATAGGGAGTTTTTGCAATACCGTTTATCCAGATACGGTAAGGTCAAGTTTAGTTCTTCTTCTTAACAATTAAGATTAATGAAGAAAAGGATAATATGAGACTTTCACCGTTTCTACATGTTCATGTTATTGCAAAAAATCCATAATATCTCAAATGATTTGATTATATCATAAATTGTTAGGAAGCAATATCTTGCAGATACAAATCTCGAGATTGAAATTAATTAATAACGCTTCTCTACACGTAGTGTTGATGTGTTTAATGAATGCAAAAGTAAAAAACGTATTATGAATTTTAGAAATGTTACAATAAAAATATGGATTTTGGAAATAAAAATGTTTCATTTTACACATTTAACCAACCTTGACACTCGTCATCTATCATAATTACGTGTTCTCTAGTGTCGCTAATAGACATCCTAATCGACTATATCCTTCACGTTGAAATCCAGAAACTGTGAAATTTAATGAACACAAAGATATAACTTTTTTTATCAACATTGAACTGTTATTGACTCTAATAACCTACAACATTTTGCCACATTTAGCTTTGTCGTGTCGCATGTTCCAATATGCTCCTTATAGTCATAATTCTTACTCACTCCAATACCCTCATTAGAGTGAATAGCAGCAACTATAGCAGGAGCATTTTGAAGCATGCGACGCGAATAAACCTTTTTACATATCAAAAAAGATTTCATTCAGATTCAGGGTTGCCAACTTTTTAAGAGATTTTTCCACGAGGTAAGGTTCAATTGAAAAAAGATAAAATCCATGAAGTGATTTCTTCAAAAAGGGTCCTTTTCATGCGTCGCGAATTTTAAAATGTTCGTTTTTTAAATCACGTGAGCACATTTATTGCCAGCGACAACTGAAATCCATGAAAAGGGTTTACAGATCACTGACCTTACCACTGACAAGATAGCAGACAAATTGAATATTTCTGATTTATTTATGTCTATATAATTTGGGAATCGTTTGGGGAAATTTGGGAAAAGCATTTAAACATTTGGAAAATAGTATTTTTCTTGTAATTAACAAATTTTATCATGCGTCAAGTTAGCAGACAGCGATTTTATTTAATGTGTTTTATGAATGAAATCGATTAGAAATTATTTGGAGAAGATTCATTCATTATTTTCAGTTTGGGAACAGTCACTATTTGATAATTCAATAGATTTACACATTACGAAAACAAACAAAGCCCGGGTGTAAGCTCGGGTATGGGTGTAGTAAGTGTAGTACAATGAATATAGTAAACCTAAGATTTTTTTCACATCGCATGTTCTAACATGCTCCAATGTGTTCCGTTATAACTTCTATTCACTTCAAGCGCGTTAGAGTGAGTAAATGCTATAGTAGGAGCATTTTAGAGCATGTCAGAGCATGCGATGTGAACAAACTTTTAAAATCGTAAAAAATTAACCAATTAAGCCCGGATCTAATTATGCGTAGTAAAAAATTATGTGTAATAAGAAATCAACTTAATTATATTCGACTAATTTTTTTCACTTTCAACTGTGATTGATTAATTCCTTATGGCTTAAGGCTTTTTACATTTATTGTACTATCCGAGTGAAGTTTGAGAACGTTATCTAACATTGGAGTATTCGGATTTCGGAGTAATAAACTTTGAACAAAAAAATATACAATGAAGAAGAAAATTTATTACGTGTTATACTCTTAATTTGTAAATATTATTATTATTTGAATACACTTTAAGAAGAAACATATATGTAGATGCATATGTGTATAATAATCATTAAATGAATAAATGTACATATTTTATAAATTAACGCAAATTGCTTTCACGTCTAGAAGAAATACTTAAATATTTGTTAGATGTATATATATATATATATATACTATATATATATACTATATATATATAGTATATATTCGTNTTAGTATAACTATATAGTATATAATAATAATATTAATTACT
>NW_012130831.1:0-3865 GCF_000143395.1 Atta cephalotes | reverse complement strand
GAGAGAGAGAGAGACGAAGAAGAGAAAAAGAAAGAAAAGTCAGAGAGCTCCCGATGCTCGACGAGAATTACACAAAGTTCTCGTGAACAATGGCGATCCTGGAGATCTACGGCAAGCGTGGTCAACGGGGCTGAATTATCGGCGTGTTTGGATTCCCTCGTGCACGAGCTTTCTCGTGAATAACTCGTAACGTACAGCACCTGTGAGAACGCATCCAAACGTACGCACACATTGCACGGAGGCATACCGAGGGCGAAAACAAGCGGCCGATCACCTCACCGTAGGAATTCCTATCACAATAACGATCGTTTGTAAACCGGCGCATCCACATCTGATGATTCGAATCCCCGTTTCACAGCTCGGATAATCATCTACAGCGGGCGGCCGACATGCGTGGACGCACGTAAGTCCGAAGGTTCGCGCGGGATCGCGAATGGTGTTACATAGCCTGCATATAGCCCGAGGAATCCGCAGGAATTAGTTCTAGACGAGCGCAGTTGGAGAATTCGTGTTAAGTTCAACATATGTTCCAAAGGTTCAAATTTCTATATTGATTTTATACAAGTTGAATATGTTAGAAAAAAAACAAATATTATGTAAAAAATTAACACAAGAAATGTAACACTGACACAATTTGTAAGCAAATTGTTGTGGAAATATATTTCTTCAATAAAATTAACATGTTAATATATTACATTAATACATTCATTCACTTTAGAATTTAAAATACATTATTTTTATGTTCATTGTTCACTTACTCATAAATCGTGTTACTTTAATACTAAGAAATGTTAAATATCAACCATTTGGATATAATAAAAATTGCAAACACAAAAATTTTAACAATGACCGATTTTAACACAAATACACAATGTTTTTACCGTGTAGAAACATTTAACGCATCGACCATTGTAACGGGAGATATCATCATGGGGTCATCATCTACGATGGCGATGAAAATCTCGAAGAAAAGACTCATTATTAATTATTTCTTCGCGATTCATGAGAGATACGCAATATATGAATAGATCGTTATTACCATGTATCATTTAATCGGCATTTTTTCCACGTAAAATTGCGCGGCGTTTCAGAGAAAGCAAGCCGTCGTCATCGCGTCATCGATTGCGATAACGCGATTCATATCGCGAAAGACTAAAAACTATGACTTGGGCGAACGACGACGATTGTTGATCTATCGATCGATATCCATATGGACTTGTCCGTTATTCTCACGATCGAAAGGCGAAAATAACGGAACATCTTCCACGATGGTCGTCGTGATAATTTTGAGATACGGTCCGAATCGTTGGAATTAATGATACCTGAGAATTGTTGTATGAATCCGTATCGTTATAGAATATATTATACTGGGGTTATCGAACTCGGGAGTCATAAAAGTTTTAATGATCGTTATGGAAAAAAGTTTTTTTATATAATATATTTATATAATATAAACGAGCCAAGCTACTTTATACTATCCTCCATAATCTGCCGGGAATAGTTGTGCCATTGAATGACAATTGATATGTGATCAAGAGAAATCAAGAAAATTGCTAAAGAAAAAATTTTACGCATGATAGTGCGAAGCAGAATATTCTAGGAATACTATGCAAGTAGAATTCAAATCCATATGTTTGCAAATCTAGATTGTGTCAAATATTATGTAGATAATATGTGTGAAAGTTTTTGCGTCATTAATCATTACATGAAATAATTCATGATTCAAAGAAATTGAAATAATATCATGCAAATTACAGACAAAAAAATTGAAGTACAATTATCAAAACAATTCAAATTTATAATTCTTCTTAATCTAATTTATTATATAATTTGAACAATCGATTAAAATAACGACATTTATCGTAAATTTTCAATCTATTCATTGATGCTTGATATTTTTTCTTTTATTTAAATTCTATTATTATGTGTGATGGATGAAGACTGTGATGAAGATAAAACTTATTTCGCTTTTGATAAACGCATATCTATGTAATTTATTGAGATTTCTATTTATTTTTATTTAACATTCCCTATGTTGGCTCATTTTCGGTCTTTAAATTAAATTTATTTATGAAAGGTGAATAAAAACTCTTGAAGTTATGACGTTAATCTTCGATTTCGAATCGAGCGTCGGGCATCAATTACAGAAGTTCGATCGAGTAGGTGGATTATTTCTTCGCGCGGGAATCCTTTCCCCGTTGCAGGCTTCCTGGTTGGAAACGAAATACCAGATTTCAATACGAAAAGCACACGTGCTCGCGATCGCAGTCGATGGGATCCGTACCGGTAAAATCGAGATAGCCGAGGCGGTCTAATCTCGGTGCATCTATCAGCCACCTTTCGACCCCGACGATTCATCTGTGCCGTACCGAACGTGCCTACACCTCTAATACGCCTCGATTCAAGCGACTCTCTCGATATCTTCTATGCCATTCTCCTCCCGCTGGCTATCGTTTGTGTCGCCGTTCGCCGCATCTCTCTTTCTTTTACACCGGACTTTCATTATTTCGCGATATCTTCGAGGACGAAACGAAAGGCGTAGGTGGGCAGGGAGGGAAATTGGCGTCAGTAAATCGGCGATCGAGCCACCGTGAGAAGATGCTCGCGGGGCTTTCAACGCATCCCGGCTACCACGATCTACCTCGCTCTAATCCAGAACTTTTACGCTCGATAAACGCAACTACGATGAACGCGAAAGTCACGGAATATCCTCTCTCAACGAAGAATGCCCCAGGCGCGGGATACTAATGGCCCGGAATGCGCGCAATTTGCGCCCGAGCAAGAAGAGCGAAATCGTCATGGGTCGCCGTGAAGAATCGTACCTGGAATTTGTGCGCTTCTTCAATGTAATTATCGCGGCAGCCGACAAAATTAAGAAAATGTGACTTTTAAATGATACTTTGACGCTTGTCACTTTGTTTGAATTTTCTATCCCGAATTTTCTTGCCCGAATTCTTCATTCATTTGTGAAGAATAGAAATGAATTATGTACATACACTAAAAACAAAATACTTACTAAAGTTTAATAAATATTTTTTTGAATAGAGTTAAATAAATATTTACTAAATGTAAACATATATTTATTTGATACAAATCATTAAAAGAGAACATAATTTCAGAGAATATAAAAAATTATTAAAATCGTCACAATTCAAAAAGGATAATTTTTTAAGAATTAATTTTGTAAATGAAAAGGACAAAAATGATCTTTGATCTTGTTAAGACATATTTTATCGATATTATTTAATTATTCAATAATTTTTTGCCAAGTTAAAGAATATTTTTCCCTTTTTCTGAGAAATTTACTTTTGAATTGTGTCACTTTGAAGTAAGAGAACGACATCATTGTCGTATGTAATTGTTAATTAAAAATAAAAAAAACGTTTTTAATAATCTATATAATCTATATAATTTTTATATTCTTTAGAACCTATTTTTATTCTTTTGTTAATAATCTGCAGTTTCTATCGAAATTGAAAAGTGCGAAACTGCGATACTTGTAAAGCTGTCCGCGTGTTTCCGTAAACTGGAAGTAAGAAACGATAAAAAAGTCATCTCATCCCGAAACGATACGAAGCAAGAATACTTTATTCGCGGCCAGTGCGGTTACATCTACGCGTTATCCCGCATTTCGTTACCCTTTTACGAACGCGATGCAGCGGAAGGCATGAATCTTTATGGCACGCAGCTGCGTGCGTAACGCGCGCGTAGCACTTTTCCACGCATGGACGAGCACTTTCGCAGCGCATTTTAAAGGCGGCGTCCTCATGGACAGGAATAGAGAGAGAGAGAGAGAGAGAGAGAGAGAGAGAGAGAGAGAGAGAGAGAGAGAGAGAGAGAGAGAGAGAGAGAGAGAGAGAGAGAG
>NW_012130830.1:0-3879 GCF_000143395.1 Atta cephalotes | reverse complement strand
TATATATATATATATATATATATATATATATATATATATATATATGTTATATATACATATGTTCACGAATTCTATTATCTCTTTAATTTATATTAAATGAACACATTTCTACTATTGAAAACAAAGTAATTTTAAAGTAAAGCTTATAAGATAAAAATTGAACTCTTAATTATTTTATGAAATAATATCGATAAGTAAACAATTTTGAATAGATCTAATCAGACAATATTTAAAAAAATGTTTTTAAAGATGTTTTTTTAAATATTTTTAAAAACATTAAAAATAATGGTAATTAAGTTAAGCTTTTTTTTAAAAAAAAAAACGTTTATTTAAGCATGGTTATTCTACAATGGTTATTCTACAATGTGTTTTTGTTTTCTGTTTTTTTTTTACATTTTATCTTTTTGCTTCTTATCCGGTTTTTTGTTTTATGTCGCCCGAGATAAAAATTAACGAATTTCAGAAGAAACAGGAAACATGTAGCAAGAAATACAATTGTCGATAAAATGCAAAGGGGATTGCAAAGGGGGAATCGATAATTGTATTTCTTGCTACGTGTTTTCTGTTTCTTCCAAAGTTCGTTAACTTTTATCTCGGACGACAAAATAAAAAATTGGATAAGAAGTAAAAAACAAGATGTAAAAAATAGCAAAAAGTAAGAAATAGAAAACAAAAAGCACATTGTAGAATAACCATTAATGTTTGAAGAAACATTTTTTTAATGTTTGAAAAACATTTTTAATTAAAAGCGTGAAAAAATGGATTAAATAATTTTTTTTTAAATTGATTAAAAAAAATATTTGTTTTAAGTTTTTTTAAATAAAAGTTTGTTTTATTGTAAGAAATGTTTTTTTAATGTTAAAATTATTGAACAAAATTAGAAAATATAACAATGTAGAATCTTTTTTTTAATTCATCATTTTTTTAACAGTATTTAAGGAGATTCTTAAAGTCAACTCGAACTCCGACGTCACCAGAGATTGTGCCGCGCGCCACGTATTGACGTGTCTTTATATATGTATTATCACATCAATATTTCACGCAACCTATATAATACATACATGCAATCGCATCCGTGTCAATTTTCGTATAACAAATTCGTTGTTTGTTCGTATAAACTATGTATCTGACAACCACTATTTCGTACAGATTGCAAAGCTTTCATATCAAGCAAATGTTGTCATGACTTGATATCATGTTACACTAAGAAATGGTAAAAATATATCAATTTTGAAATTTTTGTCGTTTTCGGCATAGACTCTACTTCCTAGACACGTATTAATGCTTATACTTTAATCCTGGAAAAAGATTTTCGAATCGAAAGAGGAAAAAAAATATTTGTTACATAAAAATTACATGATTTAATTGGTAAAACATGAGGTTTTAGGATCCCTTTAAGGAGATCTTAAAATCATCTGTTATCGACTAAATCATATAATTTTTGATAAATACTTTTTTCTTTTTCATAGATTCGAAAATCCTTTTCCAAGATTAAAGTATACGCACTAATATGTGTTTGTAAGATGGAATTTATGCCAAGAATAATCAAAAATTTTGAAATTGACATATTTTTTATCATTTCTTAACCTCAGTGAAGTTGGCATCTTATTTTTCAAAAAATAAAATTTTTGTCAGTTTCGAATGCAGCCCGAAGAGTTCCTGCCCAAAGTGAAAAATCCTGGCTAATTAATACAAAAATCGAAAATTAAAAATTTGGAGTGCCAACTTCACAAAACACAGAATGAAAAATTGCGATATTTTCTGAACCAGTCTTAGCGCTTTAAATGATAATAACTTTTGATAGTATTCTGGAGGTGCTATCCAAAACTGTCATTAAAACTGCCGTAGCGTTCAAAAATGTTTTGTTTCTCAGATGTGAGAAAATCAGACATTCAAAAAAATCGCCATATCTCTTAAACCATTGGTCCTCGCGCTTCGAGCGTTAGTAACTTTCTTAGACTTTTTTAGAACTCGTGGAATGTTGTCCAGAATTGTCGACAGAATTGCCAGAACTTTATCTCTCAGTTGAAAATTTTCTAATATCCGAGGGGTAAATGTTTTTTAAGGGGGGAAATTCATTTAGGCGAGTGAAAACGAACAATCTTCGTGAATTTTTTTTTTAAAGAAGAAATTATTCGATTATTTTGAAACTTAAGATATATACCATAGTTTATTGTTATTTTCTACATTAAGAACGTTTTTTTTTCTTTTTTTTTTAGAAAAAGTTATTGTAAAAAATGGTGGAGTTACAGTACAATCTGTACCGCGAAGTGAATTGTCAAATGATGGGATTTCTCCAATTTTTTATAGTCTGAAACAAAACGCAAAAGAAGTATTGTTAACATTCATAATTTCTCATTAAACCTAAAAAAAGTGAAAAAAATTTAAAAATTGAAGAAATTGCACGCTTGTGAAAAAAAAATTTTTAGCAAAATTTTTACTCAATTTTGCTCTGAAAAAATACTTTAAAATAAATATTTTGTAAAACAATTATTTTGTGATATTTTTAGATTTAAGGAATTATAAGTATTATTAAAATGTGTGCCAAATTTCAAAGTGATTGATAGTACAATAGTTTTTGAGTGAGATTTTCCGCCAATTTTAAAAAAAGTTTTGAAAAAAATGAGTTTAAAGTTTCGAATAGTAGAAAGATAATGTTTTCATCAACTTACCAACCAGCTAGTCAGAAATCTCAGGCCCATACAATAGTCTTTCTGCTTCTTCATTTTAAAACTCATTTTGTTGCAAAAATTATTATATTTCTTTCGGACTACTTTAGAACATCTTTAGTACTATCCAAGCTGCACCACTCTTACCGTTGTATTCGAGACTTGTCAGTAATTGGCGTAACTTTTTTGCATCCCAATGATAATATTTAAATAAGCCATGTTTTGCAAAGAAAAATATTTTTAAGATATGATATTTTCATTTTATGAAATAAAAAAATTTCACATTTTTTGAAGGTTCTAAATGAATTTCCCCCTTTAAAAGTTCTAGCAAATCTGTCGATAGTTCTGAACCTCACGAGTTCTAACGAAAGTTATTAACGCTAAGATATGTCGTGATTTTTTTTCTGTCAAATCGAAAGTTTTCTAACACCTGATGGATGAAAATGTTTTTGAAGTTCCGACAATTCGACAGTTTTGGGCATCCCGTTTTAACAAAAGTTAGTAACGCTCGAAATATTAGAACAGTTTAAGAATTATTGATTTTTCATGTTTAATTGAAAAATTTCTAACACTGTTAAAAATGTTTTGTAAAAAACTGATTTGTTGTTAAACCGAATTAAGTTCAATATTTGTGCTTTCGTAGCCTGTCGCTAATTGACTAACTTAAGATACGCGCGCGCACTCGCCTTAAATCCGATTTACATAAGATGTAGAACGCGAGTCGCAGGTCACAAACTTCTTGCATCAGCCAATCTCGAAGCATCATTTCAAAATTAACGCATCGGATTGGCTGACGCAACAAGCTTGCGACTTGCGATTTGCGTTCTGCATCTTATGTAGATCGGGCTTTATGGCGTAGTCATAGAATAAGAAAAATAAAGAATCAGCAGCTGCATACGAATGCATTAGAATCCTTATAAGCGAGTTGCGTCAATGTGAAATAAAATGGCATCTAAAAGAGATTCTATTAGATCTCTAGACTCTTTACTACGTAGAGCGTAAAGCTTTGATTAATAAAGTGATGAAATTATTTTAAATGTAGCAAAATTATATATAGGTAAGTCTATACATTATTATAAAGGTTTCGAATTAAAAATATATAAAATGTACAGATATTACGTGGTAGAAAAGCGTCGAAAATGATATTCTAACCTTGTCATCAACTATATATATATATATATATATATATATATAGTAGTAGTAGTAGTAC
>NW_012130829.1:0-3872 GCF_000143395.1 Atta cephalotes | reverse complement strand
TATATATATATATATATATATATATATATATATATATATATATAAATATACGCACACACGCACGTGCGAGACTCGCACATGTACCCAACTCGCGCGTACATTTACAGGCACATTTATAGGTACGGTCTTTGCCAGGCCATATCTCTCGTATCGCAATGTGACGGGTGTGTCGGCAGTATATCAGTCTAACCCCACTGCTAGTCGCTGCTGACAACGAGATATTAACACAATGCACGTGTAGACGCGTGTGTGCACGCACATGCACGCATCGCATCGCATCGCGTCGCGTCGCGTCGCGTCGCGTCAGAAGAGTAAGTACGAGAGACTCGATGCGCCGTTGAACAATCAAGGAGTGTACGACGGCGAGAAGTGTCTTCTGAAAAACGAGAATGTCGTTATCGTGTTTACGCACGTGTGCACGAACACATTTTGTGTCCCGCGGCTAATTATTCACATCTACGATAACGAGATATCGTAGTTGTGCAATATTGTACGGTTCTCTTTTCGACGGAATATAAACGATTGACAAGAGGAAACCTGGTTCACTCTTGTGAGAAGAATAGAATTGTTGAAATTCAACTTTCATTCAATTTTCACCACGAGCGATATGTTCTTATATGCCGGTGTAAATACTGTTGAAAGTTAGTAACAAGTTATTGGAAAGTATTTCATATTTTTCTGTTATAATGAGAAAGGAGCATGTTCACGCGTAATTTTTTATTGGCAGAACTAGTGCGCACTCAGTGCACATTAAAGCTATTGTACAGTTCTACTATTCCAATCTAAATGTAAAAGTAAGATATCTCAATTGATAAAATGTCCAATGTGTATTTTATCAAATAGCACAATAAAATGTATTGAATATTTCGTGGTTTAATTCGTTTCTATATTTTTATTAAACGTACATCTTTACATCGATTTTGGTACAACGGCTTTAAAGTGCATTGAGTGACGCTATAAGATTTCAGAAACTAAAGATTTCAATTTTTGCGTGTCTGGACACATATCAACTTTTTAACAATCATGTAAATTGTCCATGAATAGATAATATCATGACAAATTTCTTCTTGTAATGTATACAATCTCAAGTAATCAACTTTTTACATCATACGAACATATGTATCACGTCACAACTTAAAATTGTAACTTCTGGCGAGGTACAATTTACAGACGAAGCATTGATTTGTTGACGGGTTTTTGACATATTTGCGCTCACGGAGTTTCTTTCCTATTTTATACATATCTGTGTACATCAAGCAGATTACATTCAATATGAAAGTGATTGTACTCCCTTGTGCAAGCCGCTGTAAGTACCGACCTTGGTTCGTCAGGCTGTAAACTTCAAGGCTGCTTGCAGTCGGATTGCTTGAGTGGGTGGCCGCAAGCGATATAGCGAGAGAAAGATAAGGGTACGTTCACATCAGCTTTGAAGTGACATTAACGATAAAGATAATGCATCCAATGCTGCTATCAGCTTATATTCGCCATTGGTTTTGATCAAAAACATGTTGCGAATTTTCTTCTCAAATACAACGAGACTTTGATGAAAATCACAAAAAAATTGTAACGCAAACGAGACTTTTTTTTCACATAAATAGTTCTTTGATTATTTTTAATCAGTCATTTGTTTGTACAAAATAATTATAAATATTTCCTGCATGTTTAAATTCTATAAGAAAATCATAAAGTTTTCTCCTACTTAACAAATCATATTTATTCTACGTGTGTTGCAATTTTAGTTAATAAAGACGAAACGCCTTTTCCTCACAAACGTAATTTAGAGTTATATTTAGTTGTATTTCTTGTCAAGATATTGAAAATTGTATGCATTGCTATATATAGTTTGCGCAAACAATAATTTATGTAATAAAGGCGAGATCGCGGTTCATTTTAATAATAACGATCTGGCCGAGTGATAGTGTTCGCAAATAAGGCATCGCAATATAAGTGAGTATCCCGATTTGATCTGGCAATATATAGCGTATCTTTAAGGTGATTCCTCAGGAGTAAAGCGCATGAAATAGCTGTGGTCCAACTTGGGTATACCGAGGTTGGCATTTGGTCGCGTTGATTTTTGCGGTCTTGGTTCATGTCAATCAGTCGACGATCCACGCGAAACCACACGCAATCTCCATCTGTTCTCCTACATCTGGAGAATGCATATCATCGAGCTACTCACACGTAGATAGCATTGGACGTACGCGCGGATGTTCTTACACGAGGGCACGTGTATAATATAAACCGGCATTACGTGTGCATGATTCGATGTGAATCCGTTCGATCAGATCTTTTCTCATTATCAAATAAGAAATTGCGAGGGGTTAGGATTACTACGTGCCGAGAACAAGAGTAGTAGTTACCTGCTTGCGGATGCTCCGTGGTCGAATCTTCTTAGCGAAATCTAGAACGATGCTGGCTGTCGGGGAACAGAATTTGTAATCACAAATCGACTTCTATGTTTTTCCACTGTATTATGATAAAATATATTCAATCAGATTTATCATAACAATACAATGAGAAATTAATTTGTAATGTAATCTTCGATAAATTATCATATCATATTTTTGTAGACATCATATTTTTGACTATGCATTATTATTTATATTATATTATCGATATAACTGACAGAAGCTAATGTTTCAGTATAATAAACTTAATGTTTATTAAAAGTGTAATAAAAAAATTGATTGTTAATATAATTATAAATCTATACATTTATACGATCTATAATAAAATGTTCAAAAGAAACGTGTTTAATTTTATTTTCAACTTTCAGAACGTAATGTAATCACATAATTCAGATATCTGTTTGTCTTCTTATGCGCATCATAAAGATTAAAGCTTGATGTTTCCATATATTATAAAATAGGGTACATACATATTTATACGCATACACCTACGAGTATGTGTATATGAAATACGATTCTGGGTCAGCAAGGCCCACAGGAAATTAACTGTATATACGCGTACTAATAGTCATTCAAAGCGGTCGCGTATCGTCAAACGGAAGCTGGTGGACGCATGTGGAAACGACGACGTACGTAATCACGAGCATAACCGGCAATTATCGTTTGTTTAAAATCGGTAACCGGCGGCGCTCGGTATTTGGGTCGGCCTCATAAACGATCCGACTGACGGTTTCAGGCAATAAATCGCAGTCGGGGCATTGGGCAAGGCGGGAACTAATCGAGCACCCTTTTCCCTCCTCCTCCCTCCCGTGAAACCTCCCCGAGGTTGAACGAGCCTCCAATATTCCATTCCGTTTCGTTTCATTGCGGTTTCCTTCTATCAATTATTTCGAATCTGAAATCGTGCCCATAAATCCACGGAATCAGGATATAGAACGTTATTACTCCGCCCCTTCTCCCTGTCTCCTGTCCCTCATCGGGCGATCGCGTAATCGGCGTTGATCCGGCTGCACGAAGGAATTGCAGCACTGAGGGAAATTGCGGAAAGGACGCACGCTCGCACATAGGAGCCATCGATAGTCTGATCGCCTGCTAAGTGGCTCGCCCGGTTCTCACTAGTTTCGGCACTGAATGGATTTATGAATAAACGCTCGATTTGTCGTTACCGCAGAATAGATTTCTGCCACGAAATGCTAGGCTATTACCGAAATGATGCCGATTCTGTTAATCCTTTTATGGAAGTTGGAACATTAAATAAAATAGAGAAATGAATATTTGTCTGTATTTACGAGCGAATATAAATATACGATTTAGTTGATATTAATGAGAAATTTATATCGCACAATGGATATTTCTCTGAATGTTGCTCCACACACACACACACACACACACACACACACACACACACACACACACACACACACACACACACACACACACACACACACACACACACTACTACTA
>NW_012130828.1:0-3875 GCF_000143395.1 Atta cephalotes | reverse complement strand
CCCCCCCTCGAAGAACAATATTTTTGTTTTCCAATATTCGCGATTTATATATATATATATATATATTATAATCAAAAATTTGTAGGCTATATATTTTAATGTTTGCAAATTTTTTATTTTTCATTATTCACATATTTTGTGTAAATCATTATAATAATTCTTCAATGTATAATTATGAACTTTTATCACTCATAAATAAAAAAATAAATTTTTGTTTAAAATTGACGTCATTTCACAATTTCAAACATTTTTAATATCAATTTAAAATTAATTTCGGTCTTCAATATTCATGATTTTAATTTATCATTAGCTTTAAAAAATTTCGTGTATCGACAAGCTGAAATAACGAACACTGATTTGCCTGTGTGTGTTGAAGAAGTAAAACGCATGTGTTTTACAGGTGAACGCCTCCGGGGTGTTTGAGCTGAGGCTAAAGTCCTTCGTGAACGAGTTCGGCAAGGACAATCTGGGTAAATGCTGTTCCGGCAGCGCATCCAAGACAGGCGAGTGCTCGGGGGTCTGTAAGACGAGGTTTCGGGTATGCCTGAAGCAGTACCAGGTGAAGATCGACACGACGTCACCGTGCACGTATGGCGACGTTGTAACGCCCATTCTCGGCGAGAACAGAATTAATCTCAGCACGAACGTCGCTTTACCGAGCTTCACCAACCCCATCAGGTTCCCGTTCGAGTTCACATGGCCGGTAAGTCCTTCACGTTCTAAATTCTAGATTCTAGATTTATGATAATTACTTACATTCCATAGCGTGTTTATTATTGTGACATTTGTTTTAGAATTCAAATGCTTAGTAAATAAAGCTTTCGTTATAATCGAAATTTCGGTATATTAATTTACAGGGCTCGGGAAAATAACTGATACCTATTTAAAATAAGTTCCAGAAATTTATTTTAAATATAAAATCGTAAGAGTCGATAAAGAGTGATACAACTTATTCGAAATAAAAAATATAAAATAAGTTCCAAAAACTTATTTAAAATCGAATAAGAAATAGATCAGAAGAAGTTGTTTAAAATAATAAATACTAAATAACTTTCTAATTTCTCTTTTATTTAAAATATATATTTTAAATAAATTTATTTGAAATACACGACCGAGCCTTGTTAATTTAAAATGATGTTTAATGCTTGCAAAATTAAGAGGACAACAAAAAATTATTTCGATAACCTAACAAATGTTTTATTCAGATGTCTATTAAACTTTCTATGGCTGATATATATATAAGTTGTGGCAAAAAACAACTTGCATATCTAACATTGAGCATCCTATACGTATTGGATAAGTCCAACACTCAATATCATTATCGAATTATTAAACTCTCATGAGAGACGATGCACGTTGATGCACGATGACTTACGAGAGTCGTGCATGCACTGGAGATTTTTTGCCAGAGCCTTCGATTAGCATAAACGTTTCGATGTGGGAAGTAAGAAATGTTGACGACCGTATGATGATAGATAACAAGTACAGTATGTCCTATATAATGTCGCACCGGCGGCCATGTATAACTTATAAAACGTACAATTACAAAAAGAATAAAAACTACAAATATCGCTTACGCAACATCATACATCACATTTTTCTGCAAATGTCCACACTCGCTAAATATCTCTGATGCGTTATACAATTAAAGGACAACTTCAGAGATTTCTTTCGATCATTAGTAATGCAAACTAAACCTTTTAGCAAGTATAAATAATTTCGTAATGATTTATTATATAAAACAGACATGCATCGTTTCGTAATCGATACGCACGTTTCTAATCTAATAAATGAAAAAATTTTTAAGCGAATACCGAAAAACTGCGAAGATGTGAAAACAACGCAGTTGCAAACTCGAGTGCGTGGAAAAGAACAATGTTTTTATCCATCCGTTTAACGTCACAGATGCTAATCGAACAAGAGAGCGCGCGCGAATTATCTAACTCATTTCCAGTAAACACCGGAAGAAGACGAAGATAAGAAACATGCGGAATTCACGTGCGAGGATCGCGAAGAGATTATATTCGCGAGAGATCTTGAGTTAACGCGTGGACAAACTCGAAGTCACCGCCCTTTGTAATACGTCGCGATGCTATCTCGCATAAAACGAAAAACACAATTATTCAGTCTTCCTGCTCTCGCATAATCGACCAATTTGTACGGAAATTATTTGCAATAAATTTCGCATGCGAGACTGAAAACCTGTTTATTTTGTAAACTTCTGAAGGTCATGTCATATATGTTGAGATTACAATATTAGAGATACAATATACCGTTACGAAATGATTAATCACATTTTGTCTTGAAAGTCTGGTCATCTTTAATTAAAAATGATAAAAATATCATCGTAGATGACGGTATGAATTTTAAAATAAACGAGTGGATTTAAAATATGTTTGCGTGCAGTGTTTACAACTCGAATCGGCTGTTCATCATAGCGATGTAAATAATTTTGATGGGCGCGCGATGTGTATGGGAAGTGCGTGCGTCATGTAGTTGAGGGAGACGCGTTGCACGCGTCGCCGGTCGCGTTGCATTTGCAACAGGTCGGCGGTATAGAGACGGTTGTTCTCGTTCTCAACGACTTTGATTTCTGCCTCGCTTGACGCGCGCAATTAACGAAAAGGGGGAAACTGCTGGTGCTTTTTCTCCACCCATTCTTTAATTCTTTCGCGTGCGCGCAACACGCCTCGGCAAGTCGGCCGCTGCGAACGTGCAGGATCGCCGCACTCTCTCGCATCTGCTTTTTCCCTTCCTACTTTCGCGCGCACATTGCAACGAGATCGCTGTGGCGTACGGACAGGTTGATTGTGTTGAAGGAATGAGAGAGAAAGAAAGAAAAACACAGAGCGCGTGTATATAGGGGTTGCGTTTGCGTGGCACGTACGACGCGTGCTGCCGACGTCGCTTGCACGCGTGCATGCGCACGCAGCCGTCGCGTCGCGTCGCGTCGCGTCGGTGCAACTAAAATGAAAAAGAGAGATAGATAGCGAGGGCACGAGATAGATAGATAGACGGATGGAAAGGGGGGAGGCAAAAAGAGTTGGCAGATGCCGCGAGAGAAATGGAGAAAAAGAGAGAACAAGGAGAGAGTAGCACTTGTCTTTCCCTCCTACTGTTGTTGATGCTGCTTGCTGCTGCAGACGATGTTTTGACTGTCATAGGCGTCGAAATTTAAAAGCAAAGAGTACGAATAAAAGTGCATAGATAATTGATAAAAATTGAATTAAATGACAAATTAACATTTCGATGTCAAAGTATAAAGATATTTGTAATACATCTTACATTTTATATATCCAGAAAAAAAGTATAAAGAAATCAATGTTATCGATAAGCGAGGAAGGACATTTGTTACATAATTTTATTCGTTATATGACGAAATTATATAAAGATTTTCAAGATGTGTGTGATGTAATGAGATACAATTCATGAAATATTTATTTAATTCACAAGGCTTCAAAACAATCTTACTATTGTGTAAGTTCATACTTGTAATTTATAAATAGCACGTATTTTTAATTTATTCTATAAATTTTCTTCACGTTTCCATAAAGGTTGATGTGTATTTAGGTCACTGACGCGTTACACGCTAATGTACAGCATCTTTGGACGCACGTCAATCCTCTCGTATCGGTGCTCGCGCGTTTCTGATTATAATTCTGAGACTATGAGACCGCCGTTCTTGCAGGGCCGCCGCGCCGACAGCAGATGGCCGGGGCCTTTTGCGCCTCTGCATACTTCCCACGTACTCGTGTCTTCGCTCTTTCTCTCTCTTGCTCTCTTCTCTCGCTCTCCGTAGCTTTCTCGTGAGCAGAGTTAAATTTACTAACCCATATGGCGCCCCTCATGCCTCTAACGAGTCCTCTCTCTCTCTC
>NW_012130827.1:0-3884 GCF_000143395.1 Atta cephalotes | reverse complement strand
GTGTGTGTGTGTGTGTGTGTGTGTGTGTGTGTGTGTGTGTGTGTGTGTGTGTGTGTGTGTGTGTGTGTGTGTGTGTGTGTGTGTGTGTGTGTGTGTGTATCACATACCTATGTATATAGAGGAAAATCATCGATACTGACATAAATCTCTCAAAGACATTCTTAATTTCTTGGAAACTAACTATCTGTTGTACTTTATTATTAATAAAAATATAATTTGTTTAGATAATTAAAAAACTCATATTTCATATATTTGTAGCTTATTTCTACAAAATCAGCTTATTTCTATAAAAACGAAAAATTCTACAATTGTGAAAATAAAATTCTTCTGATAATACTTTTGAAGCTTTCATGGGTACCATATTTTTTTCACAGATGCCAAAGAGTTTGCAGATTATTGCTGCGTCATAATCTGTTAATGCTAATATTTCGTTAATCTTGCCATTCACTTCATCAAGGCGATGTTCTCGCTCTGATGATGAACGACTTTGCAAAGTTCATAAAACATTGGCAATAACCGCAAACCTTCTTCTGACATCTCTGAAAAATTCTTACAATTTTATTTTGCAAATTGCGTAGTTTAAATAATAGTGACTGTGTTATTACAGAAAAAGATTTCTTTGATTTAAATAAATGTTTGAAATCATGATTTGAATGTCATTTCTTTGAATTGAATAAAATTTCTTTAAATCAAATAAATTTTATTTGATTTTAAAAAATAATTAAATCAAAGAACGTTCACAATCAAAGAATTTTTTTTAATTAAACGCAAGGAAACATTATAGCAAGGAAACATTTCTTTAAATCGAAGAAACCTTTCTCTGGTGTAACATCGTTTTACATATTTATTAGAGGTGTGCGAGAATCCAAATAGAAAAAAAAGGGATTAAAAACAAAAATTAATGAGAATTGGATCGCAGCATCGGGTCGACAGAGTCGGGATTCCCGAAAGAGTCGAGATTCTCGAAAGAAATCGAAATTCCCGATGGATTCAATATTCTCGAGTCTGTCGCTTTTCCTGAAAATTCCATTACGTTTCGAGACTCGTTTCAATAAACTCTTTCGAATTTTCGATTTTTCACGCCTTTTCGAAAGTAGCAATCGGATTGTCGAAATTTTCGGGAATATAAATTTTTTCGAGAATCTCGACTTTGTCGAGAATTGCACACCTTTAATGTTTATAATTTCTTAAATCAATTTTGTTTATATCTTTTCTTTTTATTTATTTTTTTTTGTGTGATTTTGAATATAAATAAGAGATGCAGCGTAAATCGGCACATTTAAATCAATCTTAAATATAAGAATCTACTGAAAAGAGAATAGCATATAAGCTAACATAATTTTTATAATGTTGTATAGTATCAAATATTATAATCCTGTCGAAGTTGAAAGCAATCAGATATTTATAGAAAAACTTTAAAAAAAAGGAACTATTGCATTACATGTTTGCATTCAATGTACATGTAGAACGGCATACAAAATATGAATATAAATCAATAAAAAACATTTTATATCGAAGTAAAAACAATTCTAAAAAAAATCTTATATACATTCACTTATAAATATTTTGTACAGATGACTTTTATAAAAGGAAAAGAATAGGAATACTTACGTGGCATTACCTATACGTATTAGTTTGAGATCCATTTGCACTTATTTTACGAAAAAATTAATTATTGAAAAATTGCAAATAGTATTATAAAAACTGCTATATTATCTAATAAGTAAACACTTTCTAGTTTGTATTTATATTTCTAAAGTTTTATTTTTATTTTTATTTTTTATTTAAGAAATATTACCTAAAAGATCTGGGTATTAGTGACCTTTCTCTATACTAATTATTTATACCAAGATAACATTTACAATGAGAAAAAAATACAATGAGAAAAATATATTGTTTTTAATATAATATAATCATAATCTGAAATCTGGATGACCTCAGACAGATGTGCTACTTGTGCACTGCAAAGTTACAAATAAAACAAACAGACGCCCCAAATAAATTTTAAAAATTAATTCTTCATTTTTGACACCAATTCCGTATATTAATTTTTTTGTTATATTTAATTTCTTTCAACATTGTGTACTGTATTCATAGATATTATAAAATTTATAGATATTATAAAATCTGAAATCATTGGTTGGATCGAATATTTATTTATTTTCCGGTATTACAAAAATCTTTCAGTATATGAATCCACCAAATCATTTTAACATCAGGATCATACTATTTTTCTACTGAAACATGAAAAGGGAAAAATTTCTTTATCAACTTCATAGAAAAAATTGTCACTTTTACATTTCTGTCTTTTAAGAAAAAAATCACATGTTCAATATAATATTAAATATAAAAAATTATGCCGTCTCTAAAGATATTAAAAAAGAAATATTTTTTTTAATAATTTGTTTAAAAAAATATAGTGAATAAAAAATATTAAAAATATTTAAAAATATTAAAACGCGACAATTCCTTTTGCCACAAAGGTGCCTTATATCAAGGTGAATTATAACTTAATCATCGATACATTTGCATAATTGACTTTCGATTTATCATTTTTTATATAATACTTGTACCCATGACTTATTGTATTCTTGGTTACATAACATGCAGGTCGCACAAAGTTTAGTGAATTTCGCATCCTGCTTCCTGTCTTGCGACCTGCATCTTGCAATCGGAAATATGTTGCACAGATCATGACATATTTCCATATAGGCTACATCTAATCTTGCGATCTATGTTCAGTATGTTCTATAAATCCAGCTTAAAACATAAATATGATAAGCGACGTGTACTGCGAAAGAAATAATATGATTGGAAATCAAAAATCATATAAATGCGTTAATGATCAAATGACATTAAAAATTGCAAAATACGTCTACACGTTTCGTAAAAATTAACAATCACAAAAGGAAATTGTATTTAAATATAATTAATATTTAAGTAAAGTTCAGTCATTGCATATTTTAATTTAAATATGTGATTTGAATACGTATAAATTTTTACGTATAAATTTACACAAATCGTGATAGAACACATTCAGGACAATAGAATAACTCCGGTATATACCTCGCATCTATCAAAAACTTAATTTATTAAGTATTATTTATTATATTTATAGTAAACTATATCAGTAAAAGCTTTGTCTGTCTAGTATTATGAAAAAATAGTAGAAATCCGAAATATTTATTTTTCATATTAAAAAATAAACTTTTTGAAATCCTTGCATTTTTATCATATATCCCATAGAAGTGGGACATATGGCTCATAAGGGGAGGAGGATGTACGGCTCATGAAAAATTTATAAATAGTGCATATAAATAAGATGTATAATGATACAATAACTTATAAAATGTGTTTATAAAGTTTTATTAAGGAATAAGAATGGTAAATATATATATGAAATAATAAATAATAATTACAATTTTCCTACATATTACAAGTGTTATGACATAAGGTACATATTTCATATAATGTGTTTATTGTAATTAGTGCATGCTGAATTCAATCTGCGCACTTTGTATGTTTTGGACATATATGTAAATCCCGCTCGCTAAAAATGCCGTATATTTCAAACAGGGAGACAAGACAACAAATTAAACAAAGAATACGAAAATAAAGCACTTGTATTTTGTTACACAATATACTTTACTATTCCACTACACGTATGTATCATAAAATAACTACTAAATCTTCTGCATGCATGTAATCATTTTATGTAAATTTATGATTTAGAATTATAATTTATGATGGCATTATTTATTACAGTGACAAATTGATTCAACTTATAATAATTTCATTAGTATTAACAACAAGAAGTTGAAATCATAACACAATACTAATATATGTATATATATATGTATATATATATATATATATATATATAC
>NW_012130826.1:0-3884 GCF_000143395.1 Atta cephalotes | reverse complement strand
GATTTACCTATACTGACACCATAAAATATTCAATAATTTCTAAACGGCTTAAAATGGATAAACTTACAGCGTTTTGAAAAGATCAATAAAGATTATAAGAAAATGAAAAAAAAGTGGGGATTCTCACTTTAAAAAATCAGAGTTGACTTTATGCCCTTCTTTGGCGACGCTACCCAAATTCAAACTGATGAAGGCCTTTTTATCAGATGTACAAGTATGAAATGACGATTTTTTTCCCAAAAAAAAACACGTTAAATTTGGAAGAATGATAAAAAGAGCTTTATTCAAAGTATGCTCCATTGCTAGTTACATATTTTTCCCATCTTTCGGGCAACTTGTGGATATCACGCCAGTAAAAATCTTCCCCTTTTGCCGCGAACCATTCATCGAGCCATTTTTTCATATCTTCGTATGAACCAAAGCGCTGCTCAGCAAGTGCGTGACCCATCGATGCAAAGTGGTAATCGGAAGGAGCCTGTCTGGTGAGTAGTCTGGTGAGTAAGCCGCATAGGATAGAACTTCTCAGCTGAGTGCTTCCAACGTGTCCTGAACTGGTTTTGCCGTATGTGATGGAGCATTGTCATGGAGAAAAATGACCTTGTGTCTTTTGGTATTCTGGTCGTTTTTTTTAAGCAGCGAACGGTTCAAATCGATCAATTGTTGATAGCATTTGGTATTAACCGTTTCGCCAGGCTTCAATAGCTCATAATAGATCACACCCTTCTGGTCCCATCAAACACAGAGCATCTTCCTGCCAAAGCGATTCGGTCTTGCGGTCGATGTGGATGGTGTGCCTGGGCCTACCCATGATTTTTTGCGCTTGGGATTCTCAAAAAAAATCCACTTTTCATCCCCAGTAACGATACGATGCAAGAATGACTTTCTTCTGTATCGTTCGAGCAAAATTTCACATATGTTTTTGCGCCTCTCCATCTGTCTCTCGTTCAATTCATGTGGCATCCATCTGCCGACTTTCTGAATCTTTCCCATCTCTCGTAGGCGGTTGAAAACAGCTTGTTGACTAACGCTTAATTGCTCTGCGAGTTGTTTTTGTGTTTGTGTTTGAATCATCTTCATCCAGCAATGCTTGCAATTCCATGTCTTCGTACTTTTTGGGCAGTTTTTCGTGTTCCTTGTCTGCAACATCGAAATCTCCAATTTTGATACGCTGAAACCATCGTTCACACGTTTTTTGCGATGGAGCATGTTTATCATAAGCTTCTCCAAGTAATCGATGATTCCGCAGCAGTTTTCTTCAAATGAAAACATTAATGAAAAAATTAATGCTATCCGCGAATGCTCCTTATTTGGTACAAATTTCGTTATATTAAACACAGCAACACAATACTATGCAAACACTTTTCAATCAAATCACTTTGCGCGTTTGATACTTGTTGATGGTACAATAAAATAGCGTATAATGTTAAATCTTTGTACTTCACACTGCATTGGTGCGCCATCTGTTTCTCAAATCGTCATTTCATACTTGTACATCTGGTAAACTACAACTTTTATCTAAAACATTATTTTATAAAACTTATAATTTTTCAGATATTTTGCCGTCTCGAAACGTTTTATGTTCCTTATGATTATGTATGGCGCCACATATAATTATATCCCACATATATCATACATACTATCATATATAATGTTCAAGATATGTACACATGTATAAAACAATATTTTACAAAATATGTAGTATAGCCGCTATCAATTCTGATTTTTTTTAAGTGAGAGTGAGTGTTTTGTTTAGCAGATCACAAGCTGTAATATATGAGAAAATCATTTCACCGGGACTCAATTTTATATAGAATTAGAGCGGAATCTTTTCATTTTGCACCGCAGACGAAATGACCTCCTATAAACTTCAAACGCGTACAAAAAATGCAAATGATTTGATATCGCCAAACGAAACGTATGCTACTAGATCTCTACTTTTACGGACAATTTGATTTTTTCATGTGTGAAAAATGCTGTCGCACAGTGTTATAGGTATAAAGACGAATATAAATGAGAGATGCATTTTGAAAGTACAGTTTCTGTACAAAAATTTAATAACCTAAAATTTTTGTGACATATTGATGAAATTTTGATAACATTGCAATGAATATTATGTTAGTTTTAGAATAATTTGATAAAACTTTGATGAAATCCAAAACGAACATAAAACTCAAAATTTCATTAAACATCAAAATTTTATTAAAATTTAATTAAAACCCTATTGAAATTTTTTTCACCAAGCTTTTAATTTTAAACAAATCAATATTTAACGTGAGATGTACTTATTTTGATTTATATTTGCAGTTGGAGTGCTGTGGTATTGACAAACCTCAAGATTTTCCTAATTTACTTAATGGAATTCCTATACCAGGAAGCTGCTGCGGTAAAAAGGACTCTGACATATGCGATCCAATAGCTTCTTACGGGATAGGTTGCGTAGACGCATTAGAAGATTTCTTCACATCTGCTCTTACGGTACTGGGTGGAGTTGCTCTAGGTATTGCTGCTGCAGAGGTAAGAAACTAAATAAAGACAAAAATAAACTGCAAAATTATTACATTTATGTATATTATTAAAAAGAGATGCGCGATGAAATAATAATTAAAATGTGCATCTATCTTACAAGGAGAGACTCACATAAGTATTTCACGGATTTTGATCAGCTTTTGCATGATTGTTCTGAAACACCAAACAATAAACTCTGTAAAGCAGTAAATTGCATTTCTGTGTATTTTTCGAGAAAATTATGATTTTAGATCACGACGACAGATCGCTTTTAAACCTGGGGGAATCAATAGATATTTCAAAAACGAGTAATTTTCGCTTTTTTGAATGTTAATGACGCGTGTTTTAATGGAAGTACGGTTAGTGATTGTGGGATGACACCAATATTTATTCGGTGTAGAAAGACAGTATGCATCGCATATTTCTATGACAACTACCACTCATCATTATGTGCATTATTTTGCCAGGGAGCATTGTGAATAAAGAACGAGAAATAAATCGTATTTTAGGCGGAAGGAGAAAAACGCGAAATCTTCTTCATTGTTTGAATTTTACAAAATTAAGGCGAAATCGCCACTACATGGTGATCTTGAGCGCGAATAGTCGGGGAACGGATAAATGAGCGCATGAGGAAAACCGAGCGTTGCCGAGAAAACCCAAAGGTTGAGGAAGAACGTAGGAAGAACGGCGCGTTTCTCCAAGCAAGAGAAAACTAATAAAGTGTGAGCTAATTGAACGTTAAGTCTGCGTCATTTGTGTTACTCCTTTTATAACAGTATATTATATTAAAAATTAATTTTCCTAATATACAGGGTGTCTGGAAATAATCGCCAAATATTTCATGGGCAGGTAGAGCGGACTAAAGCGAACTGAGTTAAAAGTCCTCTACTATTTTGTAAGTTTTCCCAATAATTAACAAGATATTAATCCTTAAAAATAGCCGAATATAATATTACTGCGAAGTGTATATGCCTATCGATCACTTGGTGTGCGGGCCGTGGATAGCGGAGATAGCCTGGCAAGCGCGCCGTTAGAGCTATGGAGACTTACGGCAGTGTGCGCGGCGCGGAGCGCTTGCCAGCTAATCCCCACCTCCCAAGGCCCGCGCGCCAAGCGATCAGTAGGCATATACACTTCGCAGTAGTAGGCCGGGCGAATGCGTGTATTCGGCTATCTTTAAAGATTAACTATTGAAGAATATTATCTCATTAACTATTGAGGAAATTTACAAAATGATAGAGGACTTTTCGATTCAGTTTAGTCCGTTCTATCTGCCCATGAAATATTTGGCGATTATTTCCAGACACCTTGTGTGTGTGTGTGTGTGTGTGTGTGTGTGTGTGTGTGTGTGTGTGTGTGTGTGTGTGTGTGTGTGTGTA
>NW_012130825.1:0-3888 GCF_000143395.1 Atta cephalotes | reverse complement strand
CGCAAAAAATCATGGATAAACCCAGGCGAACCATCCACATTGACAAGACTGAATCGCTTTGGCAGCAAGACGATGCTCTGTGTTTGGTGGGATCAGAAGGATGTGGTCTATTATGAGCTATTGAAGCCTGGCGAAACGATTAATACCAAACGCTATCAACAACAATTGATTTGAATCGTTCGCTGCTTAAAAAACGACCAGAATATCAAAAGAGGCAACATAAGGTCATTTTTCTCCATGATAATGCTCCATCACATACGGCAAAACCAGTTTGGGACACGTTGGAAGCACTCAGCTGGGAAGTTCTACCCCATGCGGCTTACTCACCAGACTTGGCTCCTTCCGATTACCACTTGTTTGATCGATGGGTCATGCACTCGCTGAGCAGAGCTTTGGTTCGTATGAAGATGTGAAAAAATGGCTCGATGAATGATTCGTGGTAAAAGGGGAAGATTTTTACTGGCATGGTATCCACAAATTGCTCGAAAGATGGGAAAAATGTGTAACTAGCAATGGAGCATACTTTAAATAAATCTCTTTTTATCATTCTTCCGAATTTAACGTGTTTTTTTTGGGAAAAAGATCGTTTCATACTTGTA
Source organism: Atta cephalotes (assembly GCF_000143395.1). Taxonomy (NCBI): domain Eukaryota; kingdom Metazoa; phylum Arthropoda; class Insecta; order Hymenoptera; family Formicidae; genus Atta; species Atta cephalotes. The sequence goes on along the minus strand of NW_012130825.1, from coordinate 3,289 downwards.
CACTATATTATCACAGATATCAAAGTAGGTCTAATTTTATTAGCAAGCCTACTGTGCTTTCTTATACTGTGATATTATTATATCAAGATAAAGTAGAACAATTCTCACTACGTCTACTCTTTCTGAGTCTGTTTTTTAGAGCTACAAAAACTTAAAGCAGTAAGATGTAAACAGTAAGGAAATCAACATGATTACTGCTTAAGTTATGGCCTTACGGATTCTATTGTAATTGGTCAATTCGTTTACCGTTTACGTTTTACTGCTTGTTTTTTTGTATGCCATGGCCCTTACTCCTGCACTGTCGAACACCATGCAACAAGTTGAATATATATATATATATTTGTTTCAGTTCAATTTATTGCACCATGTGCATTAGTTCAGACAGTGCAGGAATAAAAAACAGACCCTTGTGACCTACAGTTACTTAATAGTAATTGGCTATTGTTGAAGGTAAAAGTGAATTTGAGAGTTATTCGATATTAAGAACTTATTGTAGAAGATGGAAAATAAGCTATATTATTCAATAATAGTGAGCTAATGTATGAGATTAAAAGTGAAATACAGATTTTCGATAATAGCAATATATTATACAAGCTACAAGTCTTATTTTTAAAGATACATAATATCTTGTTATCCATCTATTTGTATACATTTTCGATGACAACAAGGATATCTCTAGACTCTCTAGAGTAAAATGCTTTTATACTATTATTAAAATGCTTGAATATTATCTGGAGAGACTTATGGCAACATTACTAATTCAGTCAGTTCGCTGATTACATACGCTGAGGATTTAATGGAATGCGAAGCTTCTAAAAATTTGAGATGGGGATCACTATTTAAAAAAAAACTTATGATACATAAGTCTTATTACATCAATCGCTCTATGAACCTCTCTTACTACATAGAACAGATTACTTCATCACTATATCATAGTATATACCCTTGAAAACATCTGACGCTATGAACTATTACGTTCTAATTTAACAGGATAAGGCGTGCGAGAGACAGTAAGTTTATTCAATTTTTATAAAATTTGACTATACATTTTACACTATGTATTTTTCTAAAGTCTATTTACATGTTTTCTACAGCACATCTTCTTATACATCTTCAAAACCTCTACATACCTCATATTTTGATGAGGAGACATTGACAGCATATATGCATTGACATTGACAGCATATAAATTCTTAGACACCGAGACAGTAAAACCTACATCTCATGTAGAAATTGCGATCAGTGACAATCGAGACAACCGCAAAATCCTGCCTCGTGCTACGTGAAAGGCGTTCATTGAGAGATGTGCAGATATTGAGCGATTAATGCAATCAACTGTCCCATCGCCGATTCAAGATTTGAATATAGCACTTGTTAAAGTACGAAAAATGTCACTGTATGATACATGCTCGTACATGAAACCAACAACTGTACTCTTCTTAATTGAGCTCGAGCAATGTGTCGAGCATGCTTTAAACTAAGTCAATGTATGCATGATGTTAGTGAAAAATTCAAATATTTTGTATCATTTTTAAGACAAAGTTGTATTACTAATAAACGCGATGTTACAAACACTTTGCACAAAATTTATGATAAAAATTCTATTATAGAATGTGAACTAGTAGTCTATGATTTAAATTATATTGTACATACTGCATTAAATATTAGATAAATAAATTTGTATTAAAAAATATATTTCTTTGAAAATTTATTTTTCCCCTAATCTCTTCATCATTCCTTCATCATATTATATTTTCGTGATATTAAATTATTTAATAAGAAAGCGCGTTCGACGCAGAGAGAGAGAGAGATCGACTTATATCATTAAAATATTATTAAAATTGTGCTCGTATCATTCTATTGTAAAATCGCATCATAAAAACCTGTAAAATAAATATATCTTTTTAATAAAATCGCTTGCGAGAGAATATATATCAACAATTTGTGACTATTATACGACAAAATTGTATTTATATAACAATAAATGTGATGCATCAAAAGATTGCGTGAAATTTATGATGAAACTTCAATCATGGAGTGTGAATTAATAATGTGCACTTCAGATGAAGTTGAATACACTGCGTTACATTTAAACTAAGAAATAAATTAATGTTTTATAAAAAAAAAAAATGTATACTTAATATATGATACTTAATATATTACTGAATTTTTAAAATTACTTTCTCCTTTTTCCCTGCCTTTATTCAGCGATAGAATTATATGACAAGAAGGCGCGCAATTTTTTCCTCAAATAAGTTAATCAAATTATAAAAATAAAAATTGAATAATAAGAAATTATAATTCTAATCTCTATTTCTTTCTGGGTTTCCTCCACAATCCTAAAATATTTTTTTCGCTCCCTTCTATAACATCATCTGCTTGTCAGATAACTTTGAAACCTGCACATTCCTGTTTCTCCTTACTGCGAGTGAAAAGAATCTTCTTTTTCTATAGATACTTAGAATTAATTAATAATATGATAGCTGTTTAGTAGTACGAAGTAGTACAATAAGTCTAATATCTATTTAATGATAGTTTATAATGATTTAATAATTTATATTTAAAAATGCTCAGCTATTTATATTATATTACTAAAAATATTATTATAATTAGTTGCTAAATTAAAATTATTGCTAAGTCATATCATTAAAAAATCGTAAATAAATGCCATATTTATTTAATAAAATTGTGAATAAAAAGAAAAGAGAAACGGAGAGAATTTAATGGGAAGAAGAGAGAATGTGAATACTATGATAAGTATAGAACCACAATGGATAGGAGAGAGAGCACGAATACTGTGGCGAGTATAGGATTACAGAAGGTGAGACATATATCATTATGCACACTATTTGGCAACGTCGCATTGTAAAATTACATTCATGATGTCATCGCGAAACATATCGTATTAACATGTTGAATGTCTCTAAAAAAATCTTTTATTAATTAACAAAGCTGCTATATATCGGCGCTTGCATTTTTTATTTCTCGCTTGTGTTCGTTGAACTATTCCATATGCATTCCTGAAGAAATATGATGGAGGGGACGAAACTTAGAAAGAAAGAGTTCGGGCAATGTTACTGCATCAATCGTTCAGATGGACCACTACTACAACGCTTTCCAAGTATGATTCCATGAGATTTTACGTTCCTGTTCAAAATGAAGAATTTTATAAACAGTAAGTTTTTATTTTATAAATTTTTTTAATACTTTTTCTCTACAGTTTGTTTATTTGTTTTTCTTTTTTCTCTATTTTTTTAGGTGTACAACTTTGCTTCCACCGTATTTTTTT
>NW_012130824.1:0-3890 GCF_000143395.1 Atta cephalotes | reverse complement strand
ATATATATATATGTGTGTGTGTGTGTGTGTGTGTGTGTGTGTGTGTGTGTGTGTGTGTGTGTGTGTGTGTGTGTGTGTTTTCTTTACATCGATTGATTCAATTTATTATTCTGTGTAAAGTATTGAGATCTCTGTCTACTCACTGCAACTATTTTGGATTATGACGTTAGAAGCGAGAAAAATAAAATTACAATTTTTTAATACAACAACATTTGCAATCGATAAAATAGATTTGTAAAATATACTGAAACTCTCTTCCTGTTCTGATAATCGATAAATAATCAGATATTTGAAATTGAATCAAAAACCTAATAAAAAATGAAATAAGCTATATATGACAGCTATTAAATTGAGAAATAAAATTTTATTAAAATCAAAATAAAGAGAATTTTCAATATATTTTGCAAGTGTAAATACTGCTTTATTAGAAAATATTTCTATTTTAATATATTTTGCAAGAATTTTTATTATGTCAGTTCTCACTTTGTGACATTATTAATTTGACATTATTCATCTGTAATGAGTGGCCACGAGCCTTAAGATACACTTATTCATTAAAAAATGAATAGTTGACGAAATATTTTATAATCCATTAAAATGTATAATTATAATCCATGTTAAAAAGAATAAAATATAAGATATCTAGGATTTTTGTTTTAAATATCTAGCAAATTATTGATTTTTTAATAATTCTAATACTTTTATAGGCACAATAATTAGAAGAAATATATTTTGTAAAAAAATAAATATCACATAAATTTAAAATAAAAAAAATGATAATGTATTGTATGTAATCTCGAAGAATGCATTTTTTTCAAAAAATTATCGTATCATTTGTGATTATTTGTGAACTTTCAAACCATATCATATTTATCTGAAACATTTTTCTTCAAAATTGAAAACAAATATAATTTTAAGAGATAATTATTTTAAGAGATAAAATCGTTTAAAATAGGACTCTGTACATATAGGTATACTTTATAAAAACATGTGGATCCCACTTCAATAGCAGATAGAGTACACAAAAGCAATAAAAAAAAAATGTGTCCTATTTTATCTTAGTTTCAGAGTATATAGTCATTTTTTTGTATTCCAATGTAAAATCATATAAATCATATAAGAGGTGCTCGAAAATGGGCCATAGTTAATAATAATTAGTCTGACATTCGCTTTTTTAAACAAATCTATATTTCATGGATGTTCCTGTAATTTTTAAAATATTTTCGTATCTGACAGATGTTTATTAAGACTTATCTACATCTATCGTAATGTCTATCGTAAGTTCCTACGATAATCATAACACTCGTAACAGCTATCTTAAGTTTGTCGCAAGAGTTGACTCAACTTTAATCTTACGATTATGTTTGTCTGGCGATATGATAGTCAATGAGAGTCGTTTATAATATTCTTATTATACTGATGATGGTCAAGACTTGATCGAAACGTCTACTTTATTATATTAAAAACTTTTTAAATATACGACTTTCACTAAAAACATCTTGCGTCGTGGCTGTGTGTGCTCCTTATTATTTATATTTTGTATTATTAAGCCTTCTTCTAAAACTTTTTAAAGATAAATAATTACTTTTTATAATGATATTACAATTTTTCATGATATTATCGTTAACGAAGGATTAGAATTAATAAAGTCACTTTTAAAAGTACATTATATTTTTAACAGTATATAGTTATAAACATGTCGCTAAGAGTTTTTTGCGTAAATTAAAAATCTTAACACGTTTATATCAGAGTAATGTTAATTTAATTAAAAATATCGGATTTAAAAAACGAAAATTTTATATTACTTTACTTTTACTCTACATAATGTGGGACAAAATCGAAGATTGTATTACCTACTGGAAATATCATCCACGACAACATAGTTCAATATGTACGTTTTGTGCATGTGGAGGCGCCACTAAACGCGGAGTTCCATCTAAAACGTGGACACTTATATCAAACAGATTTACACCGATTACACCTGTACTTTTATACTTTTCGTTATTATTGTATTACGCAAAATCATCTTTATTGATATATATTAGGTAAAAAGAAATCCATTTTTCCATTCAATTTCATGCAAAAATAATGGACTTCTTTTTACTACACCTAATATTATATGTCAATAATGACAACTTTATTATGACAACTTTATATGTATGTTATTATATCTCTATAATTAGATTTAATTCAAATTTTTTAAAAATAGATTTAAAATTCTAATAGATTTAAGGTCTAATAGATTTAAGATTAAAGGTTTATAAAGTTTATAAAAGTTTATAAAGTTATTTATAAGTATTTATTTTTCACATTTCGATATTATTCCCGAAAATTACAAAAGGTTATGTACAAGGTAAATTACAAAGATAATGTCCATAATACTTAATGATTCGATTCCTAATATCTTTTCGCAGTGTGGGAACGTTACTTCATGAAATTAATGCATTACTATTACTTAGAAAGTAACGATTTGTTATGTTTTTTTTTATTATTTTTTTATATTATTTAAAATAAAATATTAAGTAAAAAATTAGACATTTTTAATAATCAATATTAATTGTCAAAATTAATATTAAAATAAAAAATTCTAAGCTACAACTTTAAGCTAACAACTGTAAAATAAAGATAAATGAGTAATATGAAAACTTTTTTAGCATAGATTTTTTTAGTCCCCGTTGCACAATCATTTGATGTATATATGAATATACATATAAGAATTATACAGAAAAACACAGAAATATAGTCTTTCAACATATGTGTAAGTTTGTGTACACTCATCTACTAGAATAGTATTAATAATGAAATACCATCTAGAACGTCTTATAATTATTTAACTTCAATAAACTAATTTAGCTTCGCTAAATTGTTTCAAGATATCTCAAACTTTTATTAGCAAAAGGTAAGAACAATAGTATATATAGTAATTATAAATATAATAATTAACTGAAAGATCACTGAAATTAAAAAAATATCTAATTAATTCCAAATAAAATAAGACGGTTTTAGTGAAAATTTATTAATTATAAATAATTTTTTAATGTTTGTTCAGTCGAATAATAACATCGATTTTCTCACGTTCATTTGTCATACAATCCGATGAATTCGCGTCGCAGTGTGCTACATCAGTAGTTTAGAAACTCTCGACAACTCAGCAGACAAGATTCATTCTCGCATGATCAAGTGTTAAGTTACATTTTTCCGTTGAAATTGAATGCGCGAATGAAATTCGATACGTGGCAACGGTATGCCGGATTGTGCCGGTCAGTTTAACAATGCCAATTTCGCCCGGTAACGTCACCGCGACTGTGGCGACTACACATCGCTCCGTTTAATCTGGCTTTGTGCGATGCGATCGAACGCGGCGTGTGGTGCTCAGTGGTGCTAGACGGCACGAGTTTCGATAAGTAATCGCTCTGGTGCGACGCGATCAAGTGTTGTTTATTACAAGTGGAACGAACGAATCGAGTATCACGAGGCGCGTCCTACGCGCCTCCAAAGTGGAGGACGGTACGTACGCACCATGCACGCGCCTCACATGCGCCTCCATACCTGCTCCTCTGCAAGCAACGCTTTCGATCCGTTGGAGGAACGCGACGCGACGCGCTGACGCGAACCGGAATTCTGTGTGAATACCGCGGTATATAATCGGCGGAAAAGAATATAATTAACAGAGAATTTGTAATCAAATATGAACGAGCGGACAGAACAGCATAATAAGGTCTAGAAGTGTTCCTGTTCTTTGCTGCTACACTGATCTGCCCTGAAACTTTCTATCTCGCTTTTGTCAAACTTCAAATATATATATATATATCTATATATATATATATCTCTCTCTCTCTCTCTCTCTCTCTCTCTCTATATATATATATATATATATATATATATATTAT
>NW_012130823.1:0-3887 GCF_000143395.1 Atta cephalotes | reverse complement strand
AAGAGAGAGAGAGAGAGAGAGAGAGAGAGAGAGATTTGCCGAATAGAACAATGCAAAAATATTACCGTTCAAAATACTCCAAACTATTTTAAGAGCATCGGAGTAAAATTACGTGGAACTTCTTTTCAATGTGCTAAAATGCCGTTGACAGGGGCATTAATTATCCTAAAAATATATATTGTATATAAAATCGAGGGACTTAGAGTCTCCTAAAGCTCTCCGAAAAGTCTTCAAACGCAGACAGGGGTGCGTTTCCTTTCTGGAAACTACAAAACTGCATTTATCGTTTCGCGCCTTAGAGAGAAAGGGGTATTTCTTTCGGTCGTTATTATGGCTCTTACCAGTTATAACGCCTCGCACCGAACCAAGTCGAAGCCCGGTAATAAAGCCCTAAGAATACAGGGCTGATCGTAAAACGATAATTGCTGCTATAAACCTAAGTGATATTGAACTTGATGTCGACACTGAATAGCCGAAACGAGCAAAACCGAAGAGTTATGCACCAACGTGGCAGGTGAAATCGAGAGGGTGTTCGCGACATTCTGTACCCTTCTTTCTTCGCCAACAGGATGGATTTGAACACATATTGATAATTCTACAATACTAATTATAATTTATAAAAAAAGTTTCTCATATAAAGTTTTTCAAGATATGTAATCTATTTCTTCTTTTTAATCAATAAAAACCTAAATTATTATTTTTGTTATACCATTTAATACCACGTATATTGTAAAAATTATCGATATAAAAAACAATAAATAACATTATACTGTATATTAAAACACAACTAACAATAATAAATATAACATGAGATCTAGGCTCTAGTGAATAAAATCATCACAATAATCATACCAATAAGAACCGATACATATTGTTGGTATGTATATGTTTATTCAAATATATATTAGATGTGGGAAAAAGTTCGGCGTTTTTCCCGTTAGATGGCATTAAAAAACCGCCACGAACTTTTTCCCACATCTAATATAATAGATTAATTACACAAACGTTTCGATCTTTTCGAGAAGAAGGTGGCAACAGGTTGAATTTTCTGGATGTAACACTGATTAGAGAGAACGACACAATGATATATAATTTATATCCTACTTCCTCGAGGAAAATATCTTTATCTAAATTATTATTCACAACTCCCATTGTGCCAAAAAGTAAGAGTAATTTTAATGTTTAGTGGACAAAATTTTTTTGACTCATCCCAAGTTTCAAAATAAGAATTTTCATATGATCATAAGAATTCTTTTAAACAATTAATACTCATTAAATTTAATTTTTTCTACAATTAAGAATAAACTTCATCAAGAAATTCGATATGCTAAATAAAATGACAGATGCAATAAAAGTAATTCTAAAAAACATGACAAAAAAAAAGAAAAAAATATTTAACATTACTTTTTATCTCAGATATATCGAAAAAAATAAGCAATCTTTTTAGGAACAATAAAACAATATGCATGATGTAACAATATCCATTCGGAAATTAATAAGTTGAATAAATATATTAGAATATTAAAGAACAACCTAACTGGTCACATATAAATGTAATGTACAAAATTGAATGCAAAGATTGTGACGCGTTATACGTAGGCCAAACAAGTAGAATGTTAAAAACGTGAATAAAAAAATATAAGAACCAGATAAATTGAAACACCCAACAGCAGTTCAGTTATAACGGAGCATAGATTGGATTCAATGCATGAATTTGATTAGGAGGTAGTAAAGATTTTGGATGAAGGAAGAATTTTGCAAAGACGTCTTACATCCAAAATAATTCATATAAAACAGCAAAAAATGGTTTAAATTTAAAAAATGATACTGATCTGTTAGATTCTGCATATTCAGAAATATTATTTACAACGTAAAATTTTCTCTCTCTCCACAACAATTATATTGCACAACAAACATCGATTGTTTATCGTATTCTCACACGAAACCTAACTGTCGAACGGACAACAACAACTTAATATGTAAATTTTTAAAATATAACCTGTACTTTACTTTTATTTATGTATATAATTGATTTATTATTTAGTAAATCTATCAATATTATGGGGATCTATGTTGGACGAAGGAATGCATTACGGCTTGACGCATTGATTTCTTGGAACTATGTTATATGTAAAAGCGACTTAATTGTAACACTAGTTTTAATTTTTAATTCTTGACATTGCGACGAAAGCGTTACTTGGAATAGCATTGAAGATGAACCTAAATAAAGGATCGAAACGTTTGCATAATTAATCTATCTACAGCCAGCCTATTATAAACATTTGTTGCATCAAATAAATATATGAATATTACTCAACTAAGCTCGAGAATATACAACACGTAAGATAGTTACTAAAACAGAACTTGAGATAGTTACTAAAACACTTTGTAAAGAAATTGCAAATTTGTGGCGTATTTTTTTCAGCTATATCTCAGCTTGAAAGACTATAAAATTCACCCCCGCATTAAGAAGCCTATTCCCCTAGCCTGAGTTTAACCCTTCCTCCTCTTCTTACAAAGTTGCCTCCGGCCTGCTCGATGATCCTACGCTTTCCCGCATTCATTCCGCGATCTGGCCCTTCTTACCCCTTCGTCTTTGCCAACCCCCGCGACGTCGACACACGAGTACACCACATGCCTCCTGCGTACACACACATACATACACGCGCACATATACGAGGAGCGATTCGCTTCGCCGGAGGAAAGTTTCCCGCAATTTTGCGTTTCCACGGCAGGAATAATTCATCGTGTCCCGTGAAACTTTTACGATTTCCACGAGCGACGTGCGACGAGTCCGACCAAAATCTGAAGACACGAACGGTATATGTTCTGACGAAAATAAGAAAACGCGAGGTTCAACGATATTCCGCGAACTTTAACATGTATTATAGATAATGCAAATTTTATTGATTTTCACGTGACGTTAAATAACGCGACCCTTTGTAATTATGATAACATGGCTCTTTCGACACCACGCGAGTGCGATATACACATTTTCATTTAATGGCACGAGCTTTGTAACGTAACGAAATATACCGATGCAACCGTTATGTTAAAATGTACCTAAATTCAATGCAGTTTTTTTATGGTTTGATGCACGTAACGAACAAAATACGCGATAAAAGTTTTCCTAATGTGGGAATGCGACATGTGCGATAATTTGCGTGCGGCATTATACACGCGTCGAAACATACGCCGCACAAGAATGCAAACACTGCTACTTGGAAAACTTTGCCGCGCTATATCACTAAAATACAAAGATATTTTATCGCTGAAAAACGATTCACGCTTGCCATATTTCGATGTTTTATTCCGCAGCCAAGACTGAAAAAAAGAGGCAATTACGATCGATATTGTTACGCTGACTATACATTACACGACTATATGAAAGAATTAGAGAGAATTGTTATTTTCTACGAAAACTTGTCTATGGAAATTCATAATTCGTATGTATGTAAGTAATGATAAATGACGTATATTTATATGTATATATATATATATACTCGTTATCGATTTCATGACTTTTTCGACATACTACATAAAGCTACCATTGACTGACATATAGGTAAGGTGCATGCGAAAAAGGGTAGAAAGGATTAAAATGGGCCGTGTCTATAATCTACTTTACATTTGCAGGAACCCTTTCTAAGCGCGGCGACTAATACGGTAATGCATCGAAATCCCCTCAACAGGGATGGTAGTTTCCAGTAGTCGTAAAGCCGGTTTAAGTAATTCCCGATAGAGGAAAGCTTCCTTCGCGTAGCTCCTGTTTTGAGCAAATTCTCTCGGTGAATGTTCCTTCGATGTCCGGTAATAAGCGCATCGTACAGTAATTCTCACAATACTACTGCCAAAAAACATCCAAAACTTGATGAAATAAAGTTGAG
>NW_012130822.1:0-3890 GCF_000143395.1 Atta cephalotes | reverse complement strand
AGAGAGAGAGAGAGAGAGCTGCCTCGTGTTACGAGCAAAGACGCTAATCAAAGCGATCGAATCAAAGAATCGGATTGCGAGGAATGCTTGCAATATTATACTAGTTTCAATCAGCATTTCACGGAGTCGACATGGATCGCGGGTGTCAAATATTACACAAGAGAGATCGAGTTGTGCCCGACTATAAATGAGAAACGGAGTACTAATTTCGATTGTTTCAGCTGCGATGAAACGAATGATCAGTATCGTTACTTTATTTAGGAAGAATAACGGCGCAGTTTATTAAGCCTGCAATTGATGACATAAAGCTTATACGTATACGCTGCTCTTAATACAATATTTTTGTTTGAATTTGTGCGAGATGCAAAATAACATAATTGTTCTATGGTGCTTATATTAATCGGCGCATCGAATTAACCTCAAGTAATAATTGAAACGCTCGAGAGTTTCAAAGGTTGCTGATTTGTCTCCGAATTTTGTCCTCGAGAGATGGAAGGAAGATCTCGTGCGCGAGATGATTAGATTTTCTACAAAATAAAGTATAAAATGTAGATAGAAAAGGAAGGACTTTATCTGAAAAAGATTTCTTTCATCAATCATCGGCCTTATGACTACGAGAAGGACACTGCTGGGGAAAATGATTTGACACGATAGAACAGAAGATCCGTCCGTTACTGCCAAGTATGCGTCGTCCACAAATATCTACCGCGTAGCCAGACGATTTTCCGAGAAGACGGGAAGAACTACTTGGCGTTTTTGGTTTTCTTGGCACTCTCATCGGCGACACCTTGTCAGGCATGAGGTCTATGTTGCGCAACAGGAATAACGAAATCTGTCCCGCAGATTGCGTGCAGCCGTAAGTCTCTTTCTCAGTCTTTTCTCGGTCGAGTCGTCGATCCCGTACTTTCGTTCCAACTTGAAAAAACGAAAAAATGACAAATCATAGACATATCATACAAACCAAATCACATGATTGTTTGCTCCTACCATGGAAAAGAAAACGAAAGGGGAGGATCTTTATCTTTTGACAAAACAGCTCTAAAATAGCTCTAAAATAGCGCTAAAATAGCTCTAGCGATTGATTTACCTCTGTAACTCGATCTATAAGGGATTACAAGTCTCGTAACCTATTTATTTTATAGTTTATAAAATTTTGACGAAGGAAGATTCGACAGAGCATCAGACATTTGTCGAATTTTATATTGAAAAATGAATCAAATCGAGTTCAGTTATTAACTAAATCGTAAATTGTATTGTAAAATTGTGTTGTTTATACACCTATTTTAGAATTTAACCTTAGGATAAGAAATACGTGATCTTTTCTTTTTTTTCTTTATGTTTCGCTTTTTGTAATAATGTTTCGCTATGAAATTTCTACGATGAAGGCCCCTTAGGATAAGAGTAGAAATAAGACTTTCTAAAAACGGAACATATCTGTTTAACAACTCAATAACTCGAATTTTCCATAAGTATTTCCGAGTTTTAAAATAGAGAGCGCTTGGACTAAGTCAGGCAATCCATTGAGTCCTGCGAGACCGCATCTAAAAATGAAAATTGTAATAAAGTGAATTTTGTACAAGAATAAAGAGTTTTTATTTGAAAGAACATTTTATTGCGAATCTTACAATATATCCCAAAGAAAAATGAATTAGTTTGATTGCTCTGTGTGATCGGCGATCTCCGATAAATGATTCCTTGTAATATTCTCGTGAATGCAGACTACACGTGTCGTTCTCTTTTCGTCTGCATCACCACCTTTTCCAAAAAGCTATGAGCCCTAGACTTCTCGAGGACGCATAGTCTATTGTAAAATCTGGAGAATGTTTTGTCTGCATGTTTCGGCCATGACACGGCGAAATCGACGATATACGTACAAGTATGTAATAGAAATATTGGTGCGCAAATGTCATGCAAATGTCGAATTCGGACATGGCGAACTCCACGCATGTCGTATATATGGCGCGCGGAAAAAGAAGAAGATCAAGTGATAATATACATACAATACATATGTATATGATATAAAGTAGACGCGAGGAAACATTGGAGCAATAAATAAATAAATAAATAAACACTGGAATAGAAGCGCGATTAGCGATAAAATAAGTAGATGGACACGAAGACGATACGAAGCGCGCGATCGTCGCGTAGGTCACGCGGGTCGCATGGTCGCGTAGACGGCGCGACGCCGTTTATTTTCGTCGTCGTCATCGTCGTCTTCGTCGTCGTCGTCGTCGTCGCCGTCGTCGTCGTCGTCGTCGTCGTCGTCGTCGTCGTTGTCGTCGTCGTCGTCGTCGTCGTCGTGTGCACGCACGACGAACCGACGAATGGCTTGAGACTTTGAGACTTAGCAGCGCGCGTCGTATGCAGGTGTTGTGATCGCTTTCCGCCGTCGCGCCTCGTACACTTTTGATACATTGTCTGTCCGATTCATTCAATCGACGCGGCACAGCCGATCGCCATCCGATCTATGAGCGCCATGAACGTCATTAGATACTTTTATTGTTAGTCGAGCTATTAAATAATGGTGCAATGTCACATTGCGGACGTTGCGCAACTTACAATTAGAAAGAACTTACGAAACGCTGCCGAGATAAAATTTAAACTCTTTTCAAATCTCCTTTCTTTTTTCGTTTATTGACGACAATGTCGATCGTTGTTGACACGCCTATTCCTTTTCATAGCGCAATTATACATCTTTCAATGTAAAGTAGAGTAGCAGTGCGAAACATTCATTTCTCCCTCCCATCCATATATAGAGAAAATAAAGGTTGGAACATAAATCGAATGTAACGAAAATATGGCAGAAGTATAAACTGTAGGAAATGAAAATTAGAAGGATATATCGGAATTGATTAAGAGAGTGCGCACATGAAAGGAATAGGGAATAGGGGACAGGGAACAGAGAATAAGAATTTCAACCATCAGAAATCACATATTGTAGAATACACAGTTTCTGATAGGTTGAAATTTTTATTCCTCTTGAATAGATAAGATTTCCTCTTCCTCTTTTAAATTAAAACGTTCCGATGACCCGGAAATTTTCGCTTGCTAAAGTCAGTTGTTTCGATGTTGCACTTCTGTCATCCTCCCTTTTACATTCGACTTACAATCCCAATTATAATAATTCTTTACTTATTTTCGCTAGAATCGTCATTATATTTCTTTATCCACCAGAGACATACAGATATAAGATATTCTTTCGCAATTAATTACAAGATCACTATAGTACAATCACGTGCTAAAAAAATGAAAAATTAGATATTACTAGTTAATACTAACTTTGATGTCTCACCTGTCATCGGTGCAGTTCAATCAACCGTGACATTTTGAGATCGATGGCTTATTATCATTCAAGTCCAACTACTTATCTTCGTTCGCGTGTACTTTATACTGTATATATAATAGTGTCGCCAAAAAGCGGGCAGAAGAATAATACGAACCAAGCCGCGAGCGGTAAAAACGCCAAGCTTATTTAATGCGAGAAACAAACGAAAAGCATGAGACGACGAAAAGTTGTTTGGTAGGCGCGGCCTGAATCCACTAACTATCGTAACAAAATTTACGCGTATTTATCCAGCCAGAGTCGAAAACGCCGCGGCGCCTTTGCGACTAAAGAGCGATGCGGAGACCGGAGACGAAGACGATGACAACGTCGGCGTCGGCGTCGGCAGCCAAGATGACGACCGTTCTTAAAGACTGTCTCTCGACGAAGAGAACAGTAACGTCTTTTTGCTGCACAGACGCCAATCCTAAAGTTGTCGACGTGTATCATTAGAATTCTCATCAGATTTTCGTTAATTTGTTTGCTCTTTTGTACGCGCGCCTACTGGAAATAATACCTACAATCTGTTCCGCGTTTCTCTCTCTCTCTCTCTCTCTCTCTCTCTCTT
>NW_012130821.1:0-3891 GCF_000143395.1 Atta cephalotes | reverse complement strand
AGAGAGAGAGAGAGAGAAGGAGAGAGTTACAGGACGTACTAATATGCATGGGTAACTCTTTTTCTATGTATGATGAATATTCATTTCCTTGTACCAGGATAAATAAGTTTTAATGACAGCACGCTGGCTGCGTTCACTCGTTGTCGTCGACATCGTCGTCGTCGTCGTCGTCGGTCATAAAACGATTATGGAGATGTAACTTTTTTTACATCCGCATCCCATGTTACGCGTTTTCATATCCTCCAAGAGTATACGCAAATACTTTCTCGCGCGACCATAATCATCGCTCTGCGTCCCTGAGCATTGTGTAAATACTCCTCGTATTTGCGACGTTACGCTGGACGACGGTGTACTTAGCGGCCGTATTTCCTCGAGGCTCGTTCACGTTTTACAAAATGAGGCTTTCCTGCTGTCTTTCTCCCTTGTCGTTCTCGCCACGAACCAACTTCCGCTCGTATCTAATTGACTTCCGACACGTGCATCCTGACGAATAGCCAGACGGACCTACGTGAGGTCACCCTCTAATCGTGTTTTGCCGTGTGCTTTCATCCTAACTCTCTCTATGCTAGTTTCTATGCTGACCACACTTTGTTTAGATTAACGAGCGCAGACACAGTCGTGGTTGACAGAGTTTATGAAATCAACCGAGTAATATAATTCCGCTTCGAGCGGAAAGAGATAATGTCTGACCATTACATGGAAAGATTTTGTTGAAGTAAAAAAGATTTTGTTGAAGTAAAAAAGTTAAATACAGATCTGGAAATAATTTTTGTTGGACTATTAAAATAAATCTATGTAGGAAATTCAAGCATAATGAGCAAAAAGTTTTAATATTTTAACAAAAGTTTAGTTTGAGCGTTCGACATAAATATTTTGGCAGTCTAATAAAATTATTTTCAGATCTGCATATCTAGCTTTTGTATTTCAGTAAAAATGTCCTTTTGTGTATCAATAAGTGCAAAGGGAATAATTTAGATGTTTTAATGGAACTGAGCTTTTACGTGTAATTGAATATCGCTACATAAGGACTAAGAGATAATTTAAAATTTTTACATTATTTATCGATTTAAAAAAGTCAGGAATTGTATAAGCAGAAAATATCTAACCTTTAATGCTAATGAAATAATACATAGTAGATTAAGTTACTATTGATATTATTAAATTTATTATTTCGAAATTACTGCCATTAAAATATCTGTACTTGTACTTATCGCGTTCACGAAATCTAATCAATGAAAAATACATTAAATTAATACTTATTACTGGCATAAGTGGTTACACAACATTATAAAATTTACACAAAATATATTCTGTTTCTGATATTCTTTTTACTGAAAATTACGTTTTACTAAAAATTGAAATACTTATTTATAACATTGTTATAAAATTAATTATTGGGATGATTTTCGTGCCTTGAAATATTTCTTCTCGAAAATATTCTTCAATAAATGAATTCATGTCATTCACATTATCAATCATATCACAGATCTAAATTTTTTTCAGGTTTTACTTTAATCCTTTAATGGCAGAGAGCTTTTGTTTTTTTATTCCTTATATATTTCCTGTATGATTTAAATATTTATAATAATTTTTAATATATATAATATTGAAAAAAAAGAGATTATTTGGAACATTCATTAAAATACAAAACGTAAAGGAATCGCAAGGTTTGCATTACGATACACTGTATGTAAAATATACTGTTAAGATAAATCGTTCGCCAGTAGAAAAGCGAAGTAGTAACATTTCATAGAAATTCTGAAAACATTTCCGGAAAGCCGACATCAGTAAGAAGATAATGTCTGTTTCTTATATGCAAAAGTTTAATGCAAACGCTTAAACGATTAAAGTTCTCGATGTCTTGCATATCAAGAAGCTTACTTTGGGATTATTCAGACCATTCTAAAGGCAAGGATACATACATAAGCAAATGACTATGTGACGTCTTCGAGTGGAAGCTATCAATCGTGCATGCTTTGAATGATCAATTCTTCCCTCTACTTTCAATCGCACTTGTCGATGGCAATAGCTATTTATATACATATTAATGAATTTCGTATAATATAGGAATACATCTTTTTCTATTTTCGAATAAATTAAATGATAATCGTCATATTCCACATATTTCAACAAGTACAACTTATATCATCGGAATCGAAATATATTCTCGTTTTGATGTAAAAATACCAAAAATAATAAAAAAGTAGTACGGATAAAAGAGAAGGACAAATATTCTTGTCAAAAGATACTTGACATAAGTATTAATAAAGTATTTTTTTTTATTTTTGAAGTTTTATAATTATTTTTCTTTTTATCTTTATCTCATTCTTCTTTTTAATTTTTCACAAATAAAGTCTGAAAGGTATCTGAAAAATATTTAAAAGATCAGAAGTAGGAACTCTTAGAAATTTTTTGAACCTTTCTATGTAGATTTTAATGAACGCAATTGTCTTTTTTCAATAAATTAATAAGAGAAAAAGAGAAAATTTATTGTTTTAATGAATGGTTACTTGCACAATTCTTTATACAATGAATAGAACGAATATAGCGCATTACATTCCCGGGCATCTACCTTGCATATCTCCGTTGACATTCGATCATAGAAATCGCATTGACAGATATCAGCCCGGACATCCCGGGACATACGCCTTGAATATCGATTTTCTGAACCGCTACTGCCGCTCAGCTTGCAAGCAAATCAGACACAAATCAACGACGCGACGACGCGATCTCCCAGGAGCTTTGCGTTCACCGACACATTTGCGTTCATTCGTCGTTTTCCTCGCGATAATTTCCTATAATGGCCTCGCGCTTCATTAATAAACTCGTTTCACCGTAAAGAGATTCCGTTCTGCGCCTTGGAATTGTGCAATCTATATCAATAATTGAAATCGTAACTTAATTGGAATTTCTTCTATGCGACTTCTGCATCAGTTATGTAACATTATGTTTTTTTTAGACATTTATTTAAATTAATAAACGTATTGTTATATATGATTTGAAAATCCTATTAAGTACTTTCAGAGAGGCAGTAATTCCACAAAAATAGATCAAAATTGTAGAATACAATAAAAAAGTTTTCGAAAGAAAAATGATTTTTAACAATTTCATAGAATTTTATTGCTACATTTTTTCTATGCTACGGAATAAGACACGAACAAATACATTTTCTAAAAATAGAAAGGATGTAATAGTCATGCGTACAACATTTTTCATATATTATAATACGATAATTAATCACATAAAATATTTATCATAAACCAGCTCATGATTGTGCATTTAGGAAAGATGAGGATTAAATCCCTAATTTCAACGAGATTATAGCGAGATTATTTGTAATAAAGATTCATATTCTTTTTGCGCAAGTTCATCTAAGAGCTACGTGAAAATACCATTTATCCAACGGCTAAGGACGTGAGAGATGCTGATGAATACGAAAAGTTATACAGTTTCGTGTATAATAGTCGATATCCAAACAAAGTTATAAACTAGAAGAAGCGAAACATAGGAGACTCTGCACCCTTACCCTCATCCTCACTTGGCCTTGCCAAGTTTGACAGCTGTGTCGATGCGAAAACTGTTTCACTGGTCGCCATGCGACCAGTGCATATGCTCGGAGAAACTTTGTTAGCTAGGGAGAATCACCTTGCGGTTAAGAAACTCTTTGAATAGCATTTATTTTCTGCCTTGTTTTGCTCTATATGGGACTATAATCGAATTTCTATATTAAATTGTTTATTAAAGAGTATTTTTAATTAAATGTTAAAAAGACAGAGCTAAACAATTCATATTAATCATATTCAATATTAATATTCAAAGTAGAATAAAGAATGTGTGTGTGTGTGTGTGTGTGTGTGTGTGTGTGTGTGTGTGTGTGTGTGTGTGTGTGTA
>NW_012130820.1:0-3896 GCF_000143395.1 Atta cephalotes | reverse complement strand
ATATATATATATATATATATATATATATATATATATATTATATAAATAAAATGCCAGAAATTGCTAATAATTTTGTATATGCTATGCATCCATTTACTAAATCCATTTACTAAAATCTTCATAATATGTTTATTTCTTATAATATATTTATTACAATGAAAAAATAAAAATACTTAATTTTCTATAATTAATTTTCTATAAAATCTCTGATGGATTCTATAGAAACTTGATGAATGCAAATAATTCTCAAATGTCTTTTTATATAATCATCTGTAATTTTATAAAATCACATACAATTTCATGAAATTATTAGTAATTTTATAAAATCGCTATTATGGATTCTTTAACAAAAAAAATTAATGATTCCTTCATTGATGATACGCGATGTTATAACATTATTAGTGAAGAAGAACATCATTAGAGTTAGATAAACTTAATTTCACATTTTTATTATTTGTACCAACATAAAAATTCTTGTTTTATTTTTATTTATCATTGCTTTACATTTTTATTGATACGAATATATTGATATTTGTAATTCAACAAAAATATTTTTCACCTGAAGAAGTTTTTACATATTGAGTTAGTAAAATCGCTCTATATTAAGCAATTAACGAATAGTTAATGTATACATATTTTCTTTTCTCCTCTTTTTTACTTTTTGCATCTCATATTGTTTGCACAAAACAGAGCAAAATGAAGTACATCCTACATGCGCTACATCTCATGTAGTTCTATTTATGCTCAAAATTAATTATCGAGTTTCACGACTAGTCTTTCGTCGGAAACGGAAACGTGCCATTGTTTAAAATACTTTAGTAAATGAAATATTTCTCTCGACAAACTTTTTATCGGATTCGAAGTAAAACATAACATCTGTCAGTGGTTCCTTTTGTTTCTTAACAACCAATATAAGCAATATTAAAATAACAGTATACGGAAAAAACGGTTTTACTGAAATATTTAAAAGTTTAGCTCGATACACAGATCTGAATATAATTTTGTTTTGACTCATCAAAATAATTTTACAAAATGCTTAATTAATTACTAGAATACCAAAACTTTTTGCAGCAAAAAATTTCTTATCAAACTGAGCATCTTATATATAATTATTTTGCTAGTATAATAATATTATTTTTAGATCTCTATCTCTCTACCTAGCTAAATTTTTAAATACTTCAGCAAAACCGTTTTTTCCATGTATAAAACAAGATGTATAATTTTATTTAATATAGAACAAGATGTATCTTCTTCCCTTTTGCAAATTTAAGGGTTTTTAATTAATTTAATATAATAAAGATAATTATAACGTTTAAAAAGTTGAAAAAATTAAAATATACTAGTTTCAGTGAGTATGCGTGCGTCTTTTAAAAGCGTTTAAGAATCCTCTCAAAGATAACGCAATGTCACGCCAACGATTTACTTCACATACGTTCCACCCACGTAATTAACGAACCAAACACGAAGGGAACACGGAGCCAACATACTGCACGCTATTTAGCGCGAGAAAGTAATGTTAATTACCGTAACAGATTGTACAGCATGTTTTCCACATGAGATACATACAGATAAAAAACATTTTCGTCACAGATTACATTTTTTTTATTATTATTAATCAAATTCTGAATATAAAATTCTATATATATATATCGAATGTATAAGGAGAAAGAGAGAAAATACAAAAATAAAACTGATATTAAAATTTCATTATTCTATTTGTATATCAATTTAACCTATATATTCATGAAATAAACTTAAAGAAATAATATACGTTACCAAAGGAAGAAAGGTAACCAACAAGCTAGAAACGCTGACATGATGATGCCGAGCGTTCTAGCTGCCTTCCTCTCTCTTTTCATTTTACTGCTACTTGTTATTGGAGGCTCTTCTGGTTGTAGCTCCGGCGACGATTGGTCCACGGTTGGCAGAGATGTCAAACCGGCTGAGATCCCATTGATCTGTAGATGTTTATTTAGCAGAGCGGCCGCTACCTTGCTCCTAAAACATAAGATGAATTATAAATTATTATATAATAAATAATAATTGCTTTATGCTAATTTTATGCTAATTTTATAAAATGTTTTTCATTTAACTAATATTTTTTTATTTTATGTACATGAACATATACACACAGTACGCAATTCAAAATTTAATTTAAGAAATAATTTATATAATATTTGTTCTTGCTTTAATTTATCTCTTGATTTAATTAATATATTAAAAAAGAAATTAAATACATCAGATACATATAACTAATATTAAATAAATAATAATTTAGTACAAATAACAGAGAGATTGAATAATTATGTATTACTAATAATACTTGAATAATAATTTTAATTCATTATAATTGTCGCAATGAAATGTTATTAATAATCCTAGACGATTTTTATTATTGCAACAAGTATAAATATTATATATTAATTCATCAATTAATATGTAATATTTATACTATTTATACTATTTATACTAATTGATGAGTTGATATATAATATTTATACTTAAATCTTAATCTTAACACTTAAGTCTTTTAATTGAAAAATAAATTTTTTTAATTAAGTAATTACATCTAAACCTATTCTAATATGAATAAAAGTACAAGAAAAAATTCTAATAGAAATTAATATTTTTGTTTTTTTATATATACTAGATTTATTAGCTTTTATAATTTATTGCGACTTGTTTTTTTTGCCAAATTATTACTTTCTTTTTTTCTGTTCAAATTCATATCAATGTTTATTCAACTTCGACCTTCTCAACCGCAAGTACGATGCACCGTTAGTTTTATGATCACTTGGCCGTTATCCAAATTTACTTCACGCTATCTTTTCAGCCTGCTAAATCGTATGAATTTAATGTCTTCCCATACGACTATTTTATTGTTATATCCATTTTGAATTCACAGCAGTACAATTGGACAGTCTTGAACTCTGACCTTCTGACCTAGATTTTTCATTGCAGCTTAATAAACAATTTTACAAGAATTAATATATAAAAGAATTTTAATATTTTATTTTAATATTTTATTGCTGAACTGTAGGGATTATTTTATTTTCATAATATTAAATTCTTTTGAAATTATTTTATTATTGTTGTTATTAGACAATAATATTTCCGTATTAATAATAATACAATAATTTAATTATACAATTAAAAATTAAAATGAAAAAACAGAACATATAATTTGTTCTCGAAAATTAGAGTGATTCCTGAATTAGAATTAGGAAAACGTTACTCCGATGCTGAGAAAATGCAATGTACGTATGTGTTTACTTTTATATATTGCTTTTATATATTGCTATGACATATGCTATGATATATTACTTGTTGGTGAGCTTTTGCATTCAAATATTGCGTTCGTTATTCGATTTAGTTGTTTTGCCCGCGCAATTTAACAACGTCCATTTCATCATACTTATAGCTGATTCATGGGAAAATACAACTTTGAATTAACTCGTGTTCGCGAGAATTAATATCGTAAAATATTTGCAAAATAGAATATAAGCTTTAATTTTGTCTATAAATTGAAAGAAAAAACATGTTTATGTATGTTTAATTTTATTTAAAAAACCTATGCTAATGTAGATGGAAAATTTTGAAAAAAAAAAGATACTTTACTATTAAATCTTTAATTTATTCAAATATATTTGATTATTTAATTCTTTTAAATATTCATATACGTATGTTAATATTTTATTTACATTTAATATTTACATTTTAAATAATTATTTTTCAAACAATATTAATGATATAAATAAAAAAAACATAACATATAATCATCATAACATATAATCATCTAATCTTTTGAGTTTTGTAAACAGAAAGATTACAAAGGGAAAGAGGGGGAGGGAGAGAGAGAGAGAGAGAGAGAGAGAGAGAGAGAAGAAGAGAGAGAG
>NW_012130819.1:0-3895 GCF_000143395.1 Atta cephalotes | reverse complement strand
ATATTATTAAATCGTTTAAATTAATAAAAATAAATGTTTTATGAATATTGCAATTTTATTTATTATTAGAGGGCGAAAATTAATCTGATAAAGTAATTCTCGTCATGGTGAAGTGCATGGTGTAATAAGCAAATAAAAAATTTCTACGGATATGCAACAGATGTATAAATTTCGTTCCAGTATATCGCTATTATGAAGAAAAGTGTACTTGGATCCAAATTTGATTGGTTATTTCCAGTATGCTCTCCCCATCATGCGCAATCAGTGCAATGCGTCAGCTGTCTTATTACACCATGATGAAATTGATTACAATGTTTATAAAACTTTTTTTGTTTTTTGGCATTTAACATGTATCAAAACACAGAGATAATCCACAAATCTAGCATAGCTTCCATGCACATAAATTATATACTGTAATATTTCTATTTTTGTAAATGTACGGATATTATTGCTTTTCTTATTGTTCGGATAAAAATTGGAGCTGTGTTATTATTGTCCATTATGCATTATTATTATTATTGTTTATAAAACTAACACGGAAAACATTAAGCAGTTACGAAATCTAAACATTATTTAATTTCTGATGCACTCCTTTATTATCTACACGTCTCATTATACCAGATGTGATGATCACACGCAACACTGTTACACAGTAGTATTTGTACACAGTAGTGTTTGTCAGAAAAGACTAGTAAGTGCAGCCTACGTTTCTTTAAATACTAAGCCGTCCACTTCTGTATGACAGTGAAATAAGAAATACAAATAGTTAAGGATAAGAACCTGTACTTAACTTAGCTAATTCAAGAGAACTTCATGATACAAGGATATTATGTCATATAATCATCTATTTAATTAATTCCATTATATAATTAAAAATACGAATAATAACAAAACATTTTTTAATTTTTTATTTTATATTTTATCGTCAAGAACATAATTAGCTAATTTTTATTCAAATATATAAGTTTCATTAAATTTACTCATTATTCTCCTGTATAGAGAAAATACACAAAATAATTACTACATGATAGTCACTAGCTAAATCTGTACAATACACTTAAATTGAAAAATTAATGTAATAGGAAAATGTAATAACTATATATAAATTAATGTAATAACTATGTAAATTAAAATTTATGTAGTTTTATCATATTTAATTCTATTAAGTATATAAATTAAAATTTACATACACTTATTATTATTCTTTGTATAAAAATCTAAGCATGTTGGAGAAAGATTATTTTATTGAGTTCTTATTATTTTCTTTAATTATCTGCAATAATATATAATTAGATAAATGTAGTAATGAATACTGTCACAATATTTTCAAGATACTTGCGTATCTCGAATATTACTCGAATATTTCAAATATTTGCCAGATTATTTTAATAATATATGTATAATAATATGTATTCGGTTATATTTGTGATTCTGTGTGAATGAATTTTTAATATAAATACAGTGATTAGTACTAATTATAATTATTAGATTTTTTTGTTAGTACTGATATTACACCGTAAATACAAATGAGTCGCATTGTGTTGTACTTGAAAGTAAAATGAAAACGTGATTGTCATTCAGTGAGGAGATTCTAGGACTGTGCGAGGTGGGGCACTTAATGAGAAAGGACTAAAGCTCAGGCACCATTCATAGTTATCCATGTGAGAGATAATTGCTGATCCATATATCGGCCTTCGCATTCAATGTACTGACATATTGGCATATACTGGCCGTACGTTTATGTCACACTGGATTCTCGTCACAGTGGATTCTCGTCGAGAGTGGCATCGTTCCTTCGGCATCTGCATTTTTTCCTCTTACTTCCTCCCGCGTCCTTAGACAAACTCGTTTCTAATCGACAAGATCTGTTTCAAGGGTAGCTACTTCGCGCATTCATGATCTGAATTTTCATTGTAATTAGATGAAACGTGAGGTATGATGCGATCAGACTTGCAAGTCTCATTTCTGCGATCACCGATCGCCGATTACCTGCATTGTGAAGGTGTAAGGTCACAAGATCACGGAAGTCTATTTGCTCGGAGATCCAAGGAAGTTAGCTCTTCTTAAATCTAAAATATTTCTTAATGTTACTATCTTATCAACTACAAATCAATTTTTTTTCTCATTGTTATATCAATACTCAATAGTTCTCTTTATTAAATAAATATCGATAACGTAAATTTCGAAAGTATATATAATAAATCATTTACAAAGCTTTAATGATTATTACAAATTTATTATTCGTAATCGCTTTTTAATACAGTACTTTGATTATGCTTACACAATTTGATTATGCTTACATAGTTCTTGGAATTTAAATTATCTCACAAAGTGACAATGTGATGAACATATCTTAATTGCACCCAAATTGAGCTCAAAATGTCGATGTTGTGACAAAGAAAAAGAAAGACCGAAAGAAGAGAATCAAAAAGAAGAGAATGAAAAGAATAGTCGTCAGAAAAATTTTTATTTATTTCTCATTCTTGATGAATACCTGTTATGTGATTTCTGTCAAGAAATTTTCTATTCTTTTTTTTTTCAAAATAATGTATATTTTTTCTTCGTTCTTAGAACAATAACATTTTCTATTTACCTTTTTTCTATTGATTTTCTATTATTTCTATTTTTTCTTTTCTTTTTTTTTCCTTTTTTATTTAAATTGATCTTCTTAAAATTTTTTAGCGATTGAAATGTAAATTTATCTTCAGGTAGGTATATTAATGCAGAAATAATATTAATAATGTAAAAAAAAATTTGAAACAAGTAATCTTTTCTGAATTTAATTTTTTGTTATAAAATATATAAAATTTTATAAACTAATTTTTAAGTCTACAACATATTTAGCCACTCTCTTTTCACATTCCTTATCAGAGCATTAAATCAAAGAGAAGCACATTTTCCGGAGCTATCGCAGTCGCGTTTTAGTTTACCGCTGACTAAGTGCCGCTGTTGCTCTTCGCCTCTCACGTGTTTAATGACATGCAATTTTGCAATGTATCTTTGCCGAGTCCTTGGGTCGGGAAACTATATAAACCGAGTATTTATAATTGGTCAGGCTAGCTGCCAGGATTTTTAATCAGGCAGGATGTCGTTCTATGCGCTCGCCCTATTCTGCGCTACCGCGTTTACGCTTACCGCGGCTCAGGATTTCGAACTTCGTAAGTTCTTTGTTCAACTATCAATTTCTTTTAATTTAAAGGTTATTTTATATTTAAAGGTTATTTTATAAGTTATAAATTAAAATTAAATTTAACTATTTCATTTTTTAATTCTATTTTAAATAAAAAGCAATTTATAGCGCATTTTATCCAAGAAACATCTTGAGAATGTTCTGGAAACGCGTTTTTAGGATTGTAAGACATTCTCTGCCTTTAGAACATTCCTTGGAGATCTGTGCCATGGAAATTAATTAGAAAAATTTTAATTAATTTTAAGTAATATTTATAACAACAGTTTTAGATTTTTTTTTTTTTTAGTGTTTTAGACTTTCCAATGTGTAAATCAGAAATACATGTATTTTTAATCATTTAAATTTTACGTGCAGTTATTACAGTCAGTATCATGTGATATAAAATCTTTTGTAATATGTAGTTCGCTGGAGATAAATATTATTCTTTGATAATGCAATACTCCATTATAATCTCATATATATTCTTAACATTGTTTATATAATTTTTATATATTAAAAAACTCAATTATCAAATTTAATTATTGCCTAATAATTAAAACGTCAATATATAATACATATTTAATTAAAATACATATTTATATTACATGATTATACAATATTTTCATTTTAATTAATTCTTGATAATTCTTGATTATTCAATATGCCAACTCAGTGTATATATATATACAACATATATATATATATATATATATATATATATATATA
>NW_012130818.1:0-3894 GCF_000143395.1 Atta cephalotes | reverse complement strand
TCTCTCTCTCTCTCTCTCTCTCTCTCTCTCTCTCTCTCTCTCTCTCGCTGCCCTTCGTCTTCGCGCTCTCTTACCAGAGGTCTAGAGCAACCTAACACGCGTATGAGACTATATTATATACGCACGTAGTACGTACGCACATCGCACAACACACCATGTCCCGACGTCGCTCTATAGAGAGCAACCTACGCGCGACGAGAAAACAGACCAGCGACGTTCATTCATGCCCTTTCGAACGCACGTCCAGAGAGGAGTTACTTTACGACACACGGACGTGAACAACGACTTCGCCTTCGTTTCCTCCACGACGACGCAACACGGTTCTTTTATTTCCCTCAAAATATACCGTCGAATATAAATCCTTGTGTCAAGGAAAACAAATGTATTACAATTTTGGACTGTGTTGCGTCTCGTGACGTTAGGACCAGTCAAAATATAATCTATGTTTAAAATCTTATGAATATTAGCCCGTAGATTGATCCAGAATTCGCACACGAGGAAAAGGAGAAGAAAAATTGTAACATAGTATTTTTCTTTTTCAAACGTAATGCATCGATGTTATTTTAATGCAATATCGTCAAGGTTAAGTAATTATTTAACGCGCCAACTCGAAATTGCCTGATAATTTTTTTTACGACAGAATACAAAAATTAACTATTCTTATAGAAAGACCTTGTCACATACAAATTCTTGCAAATTCAAGAAATGTAATAGCGTGATACTTCAATTCTGATAATCGAATTTTACAAAATAATTTTACAATTTTACAAATTTATGAAACAATGTTGGTAATATTTTAACAAAAAATATTTCAAAATTTTTAACAAAATTTCTGTATTGTGAGTTAAAAAGATACCGAATTTTATTCCATACAAACTAATATTCTCTTTTAATATGAAAATTACGACGATGGCGAGTTGAACAAAAGAACTGCCGATGATCCGCAGTACGCATAATACGAAACGTCAAAAAATTTTAACAAAGACAATCGACCGAATAAAATTTACCGAGTTCATTTGCCAATGCAACGTTTTAACAATTTCACAATTTTAAATGTCCAATTAAAAATTTTAGTGCAAAAAAAAACGCGCAAAATTCATATTAATATAATACAGATGCAGCTTCTTCTTTTCGAAAAAGCAAAGTTCCGATTAGTTTTAAAATATTCTTGAAACTTTGATTTTTTTTAAAACTTCCTACCCGTAATAAGATCCTGTTTCTTTGAAACGCTCTTGAAAAGTGGTATGGAGCCGCGTGCATATTTCAGAACTTCACTTGAGTGCGCGAACCGGTTCCGCAAACTCTTTCGCAAAACCGACGAGCAACGATTAATATTAAAAGTCAGTAGAGCGAATTAATCGGCGGTTGGGACCGCTATCGAATTTGCGCAAACTTCGACGTCGTTTCTGCCTCTTCCCCTTCCTCGAGAATTCTTAGTGTTCGAATTTCACGAAGCGACGAATCGAAATCCATTTGTCTTTCCGTGAAGTCGAATATCGTTGCTACTTTGTGAGATCTTGATGTTTATTCGAATACTCATAATGCGCAATACTACAATTGCGATAAACTTCAACAGGAGATCCTTTTTAGGAGTACTAGACAATCTAGATGTAACATAATGATGTAGCAAACTTTTTATCTGAGCCAAATGTCGGTAACTTTCCTATTGACTATTTCTTCGATCATTTTTTTATCTGATGGCCTCACATGATCTGAGAATATAAAATGTTATTGAACAACTTGGAGAGTTGTCACAAATACAAAAAAATGATACGACTCTTATGATCTGTGACACGTTAAGGCTACGGTCGAAGTCTCACTACAAATGTTTTGAAGCGTTTGATGGCCTAATTGGAAGAATTTTGAAAAAATTGAGCAATCAAAAAACGCTTTAAAGCATCGCATTGACTAAGTTACATCATGTTACTACAAGATTAAATTTCGATGACTGACTGCTTCAAATTTGACTCCATCATCAATGCGCAACTTCTTAACATTATGGTCTATCGTTCAATAAGCAGTGATTCTTTAATATAACGTAGTTATTAGAGCAAACAGACTTTTGCACTATTCTGATACAATTGAAACTCTAGAGCTCTTTCAACCCTCTCTTTTTTTGTCTCGTTAAAGACTTCCGTTTTATCCCTATTCTCAAGAACCGAGAGCATATCTTCCGAGAATCTTTGCCATCATTTGGACACCATCTGCCGCGATAGAAATCGCGCGGTACGTTTTTATCTAAATATTTGGAGATCATAAAACGTGGCGAGCGACAAACTCGTAAAAGAAACGACTGGATTAACTACGGTCCGGTGGAACGCGGTTACGTAACAAGGAACCAAGTAGCAAGTTGAAACCGAATCCAATTTTGCTGCTATGTGTTTGCGTAAGGCGAGATTTATTCTCGTGTGGCCAGCGTTTAAAACAACACATTTAAAAATAGAAAATAT
The DNA here is from genome assembly GCF_000143395.1 of Atta cephalotes. Lineage (NCBI taxonomy): Eukaryota > Metazoa > Arthropoda > Insecta > Hymenoptera > Formicidae > Atta > Atta cephalotes. The sequence goes on along the minus strand of NW_012130818.1, from coordinate 1,444 downwards.
TGTGGATTTTTTGAATTTCATGATTTATATACGAGTTGTCGTAACGAACTTGCTTTTGTATAAAAAAAGAATGTTCAATATTCAAAAGCGGAACTACTTATTAGTGCTCGAGTCTTTCTTAGCCACACCCAGTTTTTACATCATAAACATTAATATTGTAAGCAATCTCTACTTTTTATATACATTCTTAAATTCCAATCTATCTATATATATATAAGCGGTTTTCCAGTTTTTTGTGAATTACATTGAAAGACTTCGATCTTCTTTCATTCTCACGTGTCTGCTTTAAGGTGTCGTCTTTTCCGGAAGACACACCCACACTAAGGCAAAGATTTCGATGGGAAAATGACTCCCGACGCGTTCCTTCTCATCTATCATTCTTCCGAAGATTCGGCTTTTTTCTTTCTTTAGCGAAATGTAGTCTCATTTGAGAGTCTCATTTGCGTGAAACTAACGATATCTTTCTATCTCACAAAAGTAAAAAGTGTACAAAGTAGTAAAAGTCCGAAACATCTAAAAATAGCCTTTATTAATAATTCTTAAATAAAGAAATATTGGATTGTCCGGAAAGTTCGTGCCGATTTTGAAGGAAAAATTGAAATGAAGAAAGAAAATTTAAATTTTAGAGTACATTTATTAAATTTAAATCTTTTGCGGCACGAACTTTCCGGACAACTCAATAAATGTTCATATTTAGTAAATTTTCAATTAGTACTATTGAAACAAATACTTATTAAATTTTGATATGTTTTTCTTAATGTATTAATCTTTCATAATAGACGAGTCAAATTGAAGTATCAAATTACAACATTTCCTACACAAAAAGACTTCTTAAATCAACCATAATATACTCATGTATAAGCAAAAATATTGTAACCTTGCTTCGAAGAAATTATTCTTGATTTGATTGAATTTGTTTTGATGCAAGTATTACTTTGCACTCAAATCAAAACTTGCTTAATCAAAAATCTTTTTGATACATTAATACAAATTCAATCAAATCAAGAAATTATTAAAATCTTTAAAGCAAGATTACAATATTTTTGGTTATGTATATTATGATTGATTTAAGAATAGAAAGTCTTTCTTTCTGTGTATATTTACAAAAATTTGTATTTCAGTATGAAATTCCTTCTATAAAAATAATTTAGCTTTGCTTGTTATAAAACAAATTATCAGACAATTTTCAGCTGCATTAAGAATGAATAATACCGTTAATGTGCACTGTGTTAATATTTAAAAAAAATGTAATACATTTTTATAGAAAAAAAAGAATATAAATATAGATAGAAGAATGTTGAATAAAAGGGATCTAAAATTCCTTTCCCCTTTTACACATACATATTATATACAATATACCTACACACACACACACACACACACACACACACACACACACACGACACGCACACGCACACACACACACACACACACACACACATAT
>NW_012130817.1:0-3893 GCF_000143395.1 Atta cephalotes | reverse complement strand
GTGTGTGTGTATATATATATATATATATATATATATATATATATAAAATTGTTATTTTTAATCATTTTTGTAGGTCGCCATTGCTCCGCTCCACATGTGGTTAATTTCATCCAAAATAACGGAATTAAATAATTTAACTTAAGAAAGTATGTCAAATTTAGTTTATTATTAACTAAGTGCATACATTAATATAGATGTTGTTTACTTTAAAACTAATCATAGAAACGGATTCTTTTACATTTTGACACATGAAATTTAAAAATAATAAAATGTTATTTAACAACGAAAGAAATCAGGTTACAATTGCTCTTTAATATCTTACAGTGTAGGTGAGATTGTGGTAAACATATTCTAAGCGTCTTTCTCTCCATATTTTTAAACGATACGCATTTTTATAGATCAAAAGCGGATAATCGCATGCTTCGCCAACCTCGCACTCGCGGTACCGTTGGCCACCTGGCATCTGTGCTACCGATAATAATTTTACGCTGCCGCGTTGATTAAATCATAGTCACCGTAATGGCTCTGAGTAAAGTGAGGCGGGACGAGACGAGGTGCGGCAAGACGATCATCGTATAAGCCGTGCGCGCCGGAGGGTGAGGGCAGATTCGCGTGCAATTACGTTTGTTTGCTCGTAGGAGCGAAGTCCCCCCTCTCCCCCCCCTCCTTCTCTTCCTCTCTTTCCTCCCTCATGTCTGCAAGGCCGATAATCCCGGGCTCCATTAAGATTCCTGGGGGCCACGATCGATCTCCCTCGGAGATACGGGTAAGACTTCGACCCTCTTCAACGTCTCGCCACGGCCCTGCCTACCGCTTCTCGGATTGGCGCCGCAGCTCAGGTTCTTCCTCCTCTTCCGCTGACCACGCGCCTCGTTTGATTCCACAAACAACGGCGCCGTAGCCTTGTTATACTGTTTCAAGGTCAACCGTTTGATCCAGGAAATATCCTTACGCTGTGGCTATACTTCATTTACAACGGATAAAGTTAATGCAACTAGAAGAAGAGAAAGAAAGGAAAGAGGCTGAATATAATGGTCTAGCAGCATTCCGCCGAATCGTTACCGTGGTCGCTGCTCCGGGATTAATAGGTTGACCTAGCGAGAGCTCTCTTCCAGGAGTATTTCTTGTGGATAATAATAACCTGCATCTATATGGAGTGGAATGGCCGTCCTTCTATCACGGACGTGTATGCGGCGCTGCACAAAGCACTTCAAAAATGCGTCTTAATTTTCTTCGGTCCAGTGATTTCAATTAAAACTGTATGCTTTTAATTTTACATTAGTTAGTATATACGATCTAAATAGATTACTCTCTCTCTCTCTCTCTAACAATTAACTACCGTTAAATTGATCTTAGATTTAGAATTATACACATAAGAAATGACAAATAAAATTAGAAAAGGTTTCTTGCTAGTTTACTAAATGAATGACATAATTATCTTTGCATCATGAAAAGTATACAACGCGAGTTATTAAAAAGTGTATGTTAAAGAGAAATTTTGCGACACGCGAGTTTACTTCATAAATTGTTCATGAGATAGTAAGAGTGCAAACATGCACCTACGCGAACGATACCTTACAGTAAATTCACTCGTTCATCCCAGAACACAGCTGGGAAATGACAAATTACAACGGACAGATGCTACGAAGATAAGTAAGGGATGCGGCATCGCGGTGGTAGACACAGCTGAAGTGTCAGTTGTTTTTGCGCGAGAGCTCGACAAATCATTGGTATACATCTGTGTAAATATATCTCTCTTGTATGAAGAACGTGGTTGTGTGATTTATAATTTTTCCATTCCATGGCGCATTGTTTATATATTTAGATGGCGTAATTATCTGTCGATTTTAACTTAAAAAAGATTCTGAATTTTATGCAAAAAAGAGATAAAAATATCCGAGAATTTTATTTTCCAATATCAAATTTTATATAATTTTTTTATAAATATAATCAATTTTTTTTATTAAAGCTAAAGATAATTTTTTCATTGCATGTGATACATTCTGAATTCATAAAAAATTTATTGATTGTATTATAATAGAAAATATTGATTAATATTATATATATATATATATAGGATACTGTGAAAAATTTGATTTACAGTTTCGTATTTTCTCATCTTGAACAATATGTAGGTAACGAATATTCAAAAATTAAATTTATCTTGTAATAAAATAGATAAAATAGTTTTCTCATTATTAAAAAAACACGTATACACGTGATATACATGATTTGTATCGCCATCGAGCGTGTGCCCGAAACGGCGTAAAACTATTTTTAATATGGACATAAAACTTTCCAACATGTAGACATCTCGGCGCCAGTATTTTATTCCCTGAGAAGAAGTTAGTCCGGAGCCAAAACGTTGGAGTAGAAAATATCTGTGCTTTTCGTAAAAACACGTTGATCGCGTGCCAACGTCGTGAACGTCAACGAAATAGATAAGAATAGTATCGTTTCTGATATCTGATAACGTGAGAAATCAAGAAATTCGTGTATTCAAATGTCCAATTTTATACTAACCATAATTTTTTACTTGCGTTGCTGAAATTTCTTTACATCCGATATTTTATTATCTATTAGTCTAGTGTTGAAAATTATATGTGAAGCTACTTTACAGCTTTTGTCTTATTATTATAATTTTTCTTCATTTTTTTTTTTAATATTTTATACGAAATAATTACAAACTTGATATTTAAATTATTTTTATACATTTTGTAATTCACGTATCAATCTTAATGTAGATAATTAAACGTTTAATTCCGAATTCATTCAGATCGCGTCTTATTGTTTCATCAGCGACATTCAATTATCGCTCACTAGAAGGCATCGACCGAGGTTTGACATTCACGTCTCCATAATCGTATCTGGTTACGCTTCGAAGATTTCTCTGGTAGCGCGCGCGCTGATCGGCAAAGAACAATCCGATTACCGGAGGCCACGAAAGCCCCGCGGATAGAGGCAGAAAGAGCAATCCTTTTCTCGATCTACGTCTAATACAGCCGATAATCTAATACCCTGCTGGCCATGATGGACCTTTGCACCTTCATCTTCATTACCTATCCACCACGCCTCGTTCGTTCTACGGGATCATTGATCTCTGGCGTAGTAACGGTTGATCGCTACCGCACAATCTCGGTGCCTATACTTTATAGTTCCAGTAAATCGCTTGTAAAAGCTTTTTACTTTTCATTCTACAATTAAAATTTTAAAACGCTGCGTGTCAATCAGCTTGTCCATTTTTATAAGAAATAATTATTGCTAGACATTTTTACAAAATTCGTATATACTCTTCGAACAGATTCACAATTAAGAATGCTCTCATATTCCACGTAGAATTAATTCCGAAGATCTGATTATTCCATTGCCGAAAATTAAGTTCGAAACTCGAATACATTTCTACGAATTTCTCTTTCCGCATCTTTAAGTATGCAGAACGAGCCCCCAATTTCAGTTTTATGCAAATTTTTCAAAAACTAGTTATAATCAGCTTGATAAATTCGTATTGACAAGATCCTGAAAATTCCAAACGATGCGAATAATCATCACGGCAACGAATACATCGCGATACGGATTCGGCAGTCCGCATCTCGTCGTCACGAAAAGTTCTGACATCTCTTCCGTTCGCCAATTTAATAGGGTTCCTCTTCTTCTCGATAGAAAAGTATTCCTAACGACATTTTCGCGACACGACATATATATATCATCACTGGATCCGGCTTTGCCCGCCTCGAGCATCCCGGAAAAGTTTAAGACGGCTTGCCGACGAGGAGAAAGAGGAGGAGATAAGGGTCGGCCACGGATTACGTGGCGATTTTAAACTCATTTCGATGTGGGATTTTTGTTTGCCGAGAAAACAACGGACTTCTGGTTTTCTTTTCTCTCTCTCTCTC
>NW_012130816.1:0-3896 GCF_000143395.1 Atta cephalotes | reverse complement strand
CTATTTATTGTTTTATTATACAGTCTTATATATATATATATATATATATATATACCTTGAACTTCTCCGCAGCGATATTCGCACTCTTCGCGAGTATTGAAATTATTGCCGTTACTCTGACAGCCACCGTATCGGAATTGTTTGCAAACACCATCACGACTATCGTAAAACCATTTTACTTGATTTTCAGAGCAAGGACCATGTTCGTCGAATAAGAAGCAGAATTCTATAATATATGATAGACTAGATAAATAGTGATGTTGTTACTTTTGAACAATTTTTCAAATTGTTAAAAACGTTACCTGGCTGGAACTCAACTTGTCCCGGTGGAGGCGGAGTGGTAATAACCGCTACACACCTATTGATGCAGTCATGTTCGGTAATGAAATTATTCTCATTTCCGCCGCATCCACCGTAATAGAACTGCCGACAGTGTTGCTCATAGGAATCATAGTACCATCGTTGAGTGTAGTTATGGCATTCTCCCAGAAGAGCGGGTAGGAGACAGATATCTTGCTCTGTATTCAACATGAATTTAAAAATTATACTATGTACTTATATGTTATTGCTTGCTAAAAAGTTCTAACTGATAGAGATCGTATAAAGGAAGATTATTAAAAAATCTTACTATCTTTATTAGTATTTTTAATAATATTATGTGTTAATTAATATAGTGATAATAAATTTTGAAATTTTGAAAAAAATAGTGAAAATAAATTATAATATAAATTTTTGTATTACAGAATGTGAGAAGAACAGACAGAAAAAGAAAATTGGTAAGTAATTATATTTTATTTTTCTGTATATTGAAAAAGTTGCAATGTGTGTTACATGTAATATAATACCTGTAATATAATATTACATGTAATATAATATTACATATCATAAGCAACTAAATATAAACTTTTTTCAATTAATTTATAATTAAATTAAATGAAACTTTTTTTTGATTGACTTGTATACAAGAGTTTGTAGTGTTAATATAATAAAAATGCGGAAAGAATAAGCGCTTTTATAATAACATTTGAAATAGAAAAAGTTGGAGAGAGAGGAGGGAAGAGGGAGGGACAAAAAGGGGTACTATTAAGGGAAATAAAATCTTACCAATTTTAGGTGGACAATCAGACTCGCATGCGTCTCTAGATTCAAAATTATTTTTATTGCCATTACAGCCAGTGTAATAGAATGGCATGCAGCGATTCTCCGATTGATCAAAATACCATTGAGATTGCTTCTCTATGCATGTACCCTCCGCCCGCGGCAACGTGCAAATATCTGTTAATCGTATTAATTATTATGTCATGCAGAGTTAGATAAGACATTACTCAATCCTATTCCAATTCCAGCTGATTTCATTACACCTGTAGTTAGTTAAAAAGTTCTTATTCCTACTGTTAGCCAGATTGCAGTTACTTAACAAATCAACTTATGAATATGCACTCAATTTAAATAAATAGTTCATAAGAACCCAAATTTACTAATTTCTTTTCTGTCACTGTCATATATTAATGCTAGAGAGTCATAAATATTATAAATATTATAATGTATGTACATACATATATGCATACGCGCGCATGTGCGCATTTTAAACACATACAAACAGAGTAAATGTTCTTCTAATAAAATTATTATATAATTAAAAACTTATAGAATGAAATATTAAATAATAAGTATATAAATAATTTATAAAATATTACAATTCTCTCTTAATTGACTACAATCAGGTTTAATCCAGTGTTGCGAAAAGATTTTAATTTTAACTATACTTTTAACATAATTTAATTTTAAATAAAAAAAATGCAGTATAATATTTTACGTTAATTCTATTGTAAGAAATATTAAAGAATTCATATTTTTATATTGTGTTGAGCAAGATTACGAGCAAGTAAAAGCGTGTATACAGATCAAAAACTGTGTGAAAGCTAACGCGCGATTGCGAATCATATGATTGTGTTATTTTATAGTCTCATATTGTGCTGCCGTAATAACTGATAATGATTCATTGGGTGCATTCAGTACTACAACCACTCACTGAGCGCTCAGTGAGCTCTTGCATATATAATTGGTATAATTGGTTCCTAGATCTAAAAATAAAGGCCAAACAGGTATAAGAGATCGCTCAGTGAGCGGTCGTAATATTGATGAATGCATCCATAGTCAGCTTTAAATACTACTTTCGGTTACCATCACCTAAGAGCTAAATTTGTTTAAAAAAAAAGGAAAAAATAATACGTTTTCTCAAAATTGAGCAAAAAAGTATTGAGTTTTCTTGTCACTGTGCACGAAGCAAGCTCTTTTTTCATTGCTGTCTATACCTTGTGAAGGACAACGTTGCTGGCAGGCAGCAAGAGTACGGAATCTATTGGCATTGCCTTTACAACCACCGTAAACAAATTGGCTACAAGTGACACGTTCGATATCGTAATACCAGCGTAATGCCGAACCCGGACAGGGTCCGGGATCTCTCTTCAAGATGCATACATCAGACAGTTTTACTGTAAAAGTTCGTCCATCTATGCAATCAAGTCGATGAAGAACGACTAGAGAAACGATTAGAATACCGGTGGCAAACGAATTTTGAATAAACCTAATATACTTACAAAAGTATTATTCATTATTAATAAACTTATGCTTCACTTATCTGCTGAATAATCCCATAATGTTTTTATTATATTTTTCAGTCAAAATTTAAATATTATATTAGTGTAATATAAATATTATATTATTAGTGTAAATATTAAATTCCTATTATTAATTTTATTTAAATTTTATCTCACAAATTTCTTTTATATTATATAAAATGACGATTCTTTAATTTTGATAAATTTTTATATCCATATCCAAATGTACAGGGTGTTTCGAAAATAATGATAAATTTTTCGCAAGGGGCAGAATGGATTAAACTGAGAAGAAAAATCCTTTATCATTTTACAATTTTCGCAATAGTTAACAAAATATTAATTCCTAAAAATTGCCGAAAATTGATCTTCAATAACTTTTTACTCAAATAAAGTTTATAAAGTCGATAGTCATTATTAGAACCCGAATTATACGCGTGACGTATTGATTCGAATCGACCGTAGCCTGTTCCTCACGATTCTCCCCATTGACTCGCCCAAAGCTAGGCGAACAATGAAGCGATGGCGCTTAGAGGATGAAATGTAGTGAGGAGAGCTAGCTACGGTTGATGCGATCTCAGAACTTTAATCCAGGCTTTAGTCATTATGTCACAAATAATTAATTCGATAAAAATATCAATACCAACATTTCATATAATATATAAAAATATTAATTTTCAAATCACTTGAAATCAATTTTAAAAGAATAATAATTGTATAATATCTCGTTGGTAGCCAAGATTCATTATAAATAACAGATACTGATTAAAGTAATTTGAAAAAATATTTTTAGACGAATGTTACATAAATAATTTTTGTAATTTATGTAAAATGCACGAAATTTTAATGCTTATATATAAAAAGCGATAAAAATATATAAATGAAACGAACCTTTTCTTCGACCTGGCTGTAAACATTGTTGGTGGCAAGCAATTTCTGTCGGAAAGTTGTTGTCATTCGCTTTGCAACCACCGTAAACGAATTGTTCGCAAGTTTGCGATTCTCGGTTGAAGTACCATTTTGTGAAATTACCTGCGCAAGGACCTGCTTCTTTCGGCTGATCGCAAGGATCTGTAGGTAAAGTTTAAATGAAAAACTTACAACTGTCAATTTGGTTGGTACATGAATTTTCTCAAGTGCAATATATATTTTATTTATTATTTGATTAAATTCAGTGTGTAATATGGGAGAGCAAATTAAATTAAATGAATACACACACACACACACACACACACACACACACACACACACACACACACACACATATATATATATATG
>NW_012130815.1:0-3900 GCF_000143395.1 Atta cephalotes | reverse complement strand
GAGAGAGAGAGAGAAAGAGACTGTGTTACAGTAAAAAATACAAACCTTCCAGACCAGTCGCACTGATCCGCGGCGGTATGCTCGTAGGCGGATACACTGACGGAGATCAGAGCGAGAACTACAATTGCTGCGTATACCATTTTCTTTTTTTTTTCTCTCACAACATTACAACGTTCGTCGTCAGGATGATATGTCACATCTTCGTTGCTTCGCGAGAACTTCCGCGGAAATTAGATCGTAATAAATCACCTCTTTCCATCCACATTCGAATTAAGTACTCTTAGAACCAGACCCCCTTTTTTTTATTCTCCTGGATAGACTTTTGAATCACCTAGAAGGATCACAATATCACGCGTGATGAATCAAAGGTGGATTAGATGATTCAGTGTTTAACCTCTTCGAGAAGAAAAATTCCCCGTCTTGAAATCTTCAATCTCTCAATTGTTTGTAAATCATTTCTGTCGGAAGAAACTTAGCTGTTCACGAGTCCCTGAGGAATTTTAAGAATCTCAGAGGATACATTCGAGTGATGTATTTACGGCCGGTACTCTTTTCGATATCTTTCTTTTTCTTTTTCTAATCTCCTTTTTAATTACCTACTAAAAGACTCTCTTAAGGCAAATCATATCTGTATGCGATAATGGAAGAAAACTATCAAGACATTCCTGGCAGTGCTGAGATTAAAAAATCTGGTACCTGATATGAGAATTCCTTCTATTATAGACAGCTATTTTGTCATTAAGCTACACAACAAGGACAATACTCACTGCTGTACTTAATGTACATATTTCTTACAGTACCACAGCTTAAATTGGATCAACGTGAATCAATGGTCCAGTAAGCAACAGTTTGCCTTCTCGGAGATAAAGGAAGCACTTTGATTGTATCGATATCTTTCCAGATGGTCCATAATATCTCCTTCGTCGATACGCCGAGAGTGTTGAGCAATACAGGAGTCTTTTGAGAAAGATACGCGACATGTACGCGGAAGGAGCAAGGTGGTTCCCCTATATGGCGGTCCCGCGAGAATGCATTTGAAGAGGAATGTAAACAACAATCTCGTCGATCATCAGAGATCGTTCCCTCGCGTTCCTCGCACCGCGCATCACTCCGTCATGTCGACGAGTCCTCGACGAGTGGATCCTGCACGTCCCTCGAAAACGAGAACTGGACGTGACTCGCACACACTATACACCGTTTCCTCCAATTTCCTTTGAGGTCACGTCCAGTCACGTCGGAACCACGAGAGCACTTCCTCTATTCCGAGATATCCCTTCGATTCTCCCACTCTTCACTCTAACGGCACATGCGCAGAGAACAAGAACGCGCGGTTTCGTTATTTTATTATTATATCTATATTCTACGCGATCGCCAGGCGTATACGTTCACCGATTACGAGGTTCACCCGCATATCCCCTACTAAGTCCTAAATCGCCCGGTCCACCGTTCACCGACAGACTAGGAAAGATCAGGTTCTCCTCGCTGGACTCGAAGAACAGGATCAGGGTTGTATCATATTTCAAAATTTATATGTTTACATAGAAATTTTACGTAGTGTTAAGCACGTATTGTTTACGTTTGTATTATGTATAAATAATAAAATATTTAATCCATGCAGCATGAAATATTTTAGAAATATTTTGTAAAATATTTCATTGAAAAAATTTGAAATATTTCAGAAGTTTTCATGAAATCTTTTTAGAATATAAATACCTATGTCTAGAAAATTAGTTTTTGAAATATTCTTTTTCTTACAATAATATATATTTATACAATATTTCTGAAATATATTTTATTAAAATATTTCAAAAAATGATTCGTATAAATATACATATATTTTATATGTGGAAAATTATAAATTTAATAAACGATACAAAAAGAAGTATTAATATTAAGTTCTATGGTTATATTATTATAGCTGATTTTAATATTGATAAATGAAAATATTTATATATAAACAAAATACAAGAGGATTAGTATAGTCTCGTGCAACGATAAAGAATATACAGACTTTAATAACAATCCAAAGATTGTTTACATAGATGATAATATAATTTACATAATATCACATTTTTCTTTCTTCTCTCCAACGTGATGACTCTGAAGAAATCAGCTGAAAAGAATATTAAGATATAATAATTAAGCAAAATACCAGAATTACCTGAATATGTGTCAAATAATGTTACAATGAAGATCGTATTTATTCTTTTAATATTTCGCCAATTTGAATTTACATTGTTTAAATTTAAATATTATTTTATTTAAAAACTACATCGATAAGTGCGCTCATTCTTTGTTTCAACTGCCGGTAATTATCGATAATGAGAATTTTCTCATCAAGTTATCTACAGAGTTTCAATATTGAAGTGGCGCTGAGCACGTACATCAAAAAAGCCATAATTGCTTGTTTCTTTGTTACGATTGTCATGTTTACATTTCCTAATTGGAAATAATCTCTGTATCACGTTGAAGTGGCTCGACTCGAAATATGGCCAAGACAAAAACAATTAGTAAGGGATGCCCCAAATGCGAGCAGCAGGTATTTTAGATAAATTCTTGTCATGTATAATAATTCATACATTTTTTTTTATAATTATTTCACACACATATACGTCTTTCGTATATTTGTGAAGTTACGTACGTCTTATTTATGTAATGTAATGATTCACGTTTGTCATGAAGAATGTAAATTTATTTTTATTATTTATTGAACTTTTCTGTATAATACTTACCTTATATTTATTAATTAAATTTTTTCAAAATTTTATACTGAAATTATACGCTAAGTATCGAATAAAATATGCGAATTTTTTTTGTAAACAAATGATGCATAAATGCATTCTCTCACCGAGGTTTTATTTATTAATTGAATGAGAGCGATTATTAAATTATTATATACTTGTATATTATTTCCTACTTTTTTAAGAATCTTATTAATAATATATTATTTTAATTTTCATTAATTTTGATTTTAATTTTCATTAACTTTGAAATATGTTATATTTTCCCTTTGCTGATATTTATTGAAATATCTGAAATTAATTGCATTCTATGCTAAATCGATATTAATAAATTTGACTATTTCTCTTATAATAAGGTACCTGTTGCCTGTAAAGCTTGTCCTTGTGGACATTCTTTTTTTAATGCAAGACGTAATTCTATCAAAAGTCCACCCAGTCCTGACAGTGGAGTGATGAAAACAAGAAGAACAAATCGCATTAAACGCGAGAAGCCAAATTATTATGACGCTTTGGAATATGATAAGCAGATGAAAAAAAGTGCCAAGGTAGAATAGAATATTGTTTTTAATATTAACATTTTATGTACATATAGATTTATTAGATCATAATTCTGTTTTAACTTGTATTATTGCTATACACAACATATTAATATTTGTAATATATATAATAATGTAATATAATGTAATATGTAATATATCTAATATATATAATAATATTGTATTGTAATACATTATTATATCATTTGAAAGACTACTTGATATTTTTAATGCATGTATAAAAGCTATTTTATTTATTTTATTTTATTTTATTTTATTTTAGATCAGAAGGACTACAGACAATTCAAATGATATTGATTGTCGTCAGTTGAATAAAAAGAAAAAACGAAAAGGAAAGGGAAAGGGCAAGAATGGCAGTAATAGTGGTATGGGTGATGATGATGACGAAATGGATGGAATCAATGGATTATCTCCAGAGAAACAACTCACTTGTTCTCTCATATTGCAAGAACTGAACAACAAGATGAGAGTGGTAGCTTGGAAGCCTATGTGAAATTTGCAATCGTATAAACTTCGTATAATGTATAGCTATACGAAGTTTATTACGGATCCTGAGGATTCTCCAAAGGAAAACGACGGCCTTTGGATAAATTGTCTTTTGG
>NW_012130814.1:0-3901 GCF_000143395.1 Atta cephalotes | reverse complement strand
AGAGAGAGAGAGAGAGAGAGAGAGAGAGAGAGAGAGGGAAGGAAAGAGAGTCAACCAAATTCAATGGTATACATGTACAAGGTGCCTCAAAATGATTGAAAACAATATTTTTGTTCACCTTGTGCATATACCAGGATGGTCCACTTAAATTAATCGTCTGAAATATCTTTGAAATATAGTTTAGTAGAGATAATCTTCATATCTTTTTGGCACTTCCAAAAAAAAACAACATGACCAAAATACATCTCCCTCGAAACCTACCTTTTACTTTCGTTTAAAATATTTTTTTATATTATCAAAAATAAGCGAGATATTTCAGATGATCGATTTAAGTGGACCATCCTGTATACTCCGCATATATATTTTATTCTAATTGATATCATATCCATGAAAACAGAGGGAAATATTCGAAACTTATTTACGATATACAATAGTATTTACTGATTATCATTTCTTGCAATTCAGCCTTAATATTGTGGAGTGAATGAATGAATTTTTCACGAGAATTAAGATGAAGAAAGAGAAAGAGAGAGAGAAAGAGACGAGGATTGAACGTTACCGTTTAAACTAAGTTCGAGAAGAAGTTTGCATTCTGAATATATACATAGAAGTTGCTACATAGACGTTTGACGATTACTGTATTATATTTCTTAATGATAGATCTTTTGACAGAGATCTGCGTATACGTCAAGGAATTTGGAACAAATGGAAAAATAATTCAGTAAACGCAGAACGTATCGATGTACACAATGCCTTCCTTTGATCGACCAATGAAATGTACACACAGCTCAAATATATTGACAAGAGATTCTTGCTTACAAAGCCAAGCTAGAAACACATGTGCCATCATTTTCGTGCATATAAGAAGAGATATAAAACTTAGGACTTCTTACAAGACTGTATTTTTAACTCCAGACTAAGCATCCTTTGTGAATCTAATAAGAACCTAAACTATCACTGATCTAATTAAGAATTTAGATTCAATCGCGAAGCATAATATTTCGAAGTATCCGTAGGTCTAAGAAACCGAAAAAAAAAGAGATTCAGACTTTAACAGTTATAAGGATTTTTAAAAATCCAGAAATGGCTCCGAGGCTCTAAAGATTTTAAGTAGGAGTCTAGTAAGCTGTTAAGGTTCTGCGAACCTGCAAATTCCGTGGTTCTACTGATAAACCAAATTCTACTCCCATTGTCTTAGTGCTTAGAAATTTCCTAGTAGCGTAGAAAGAGCAGAAAGAGAATGCAGCTCTTGAAACAAGCCAGAATTTTTTAACGCATGCATTAAAATGAAAATCACGCGAGGTGTGAATAAGTAGATGAGAATTTCTAAAATTAACAATTGTGGAGGACTCATCGATATGCTAAATGATTAATAGATTATTTCTCGACAAAGAGGCTTAAGTACATACTAAAAGTTGATCCCATAGCATGTTTCATTACAACCACTTATACATGGAATACTGCCACTGTCGAGTTCACGAATTTTGCGAATGTTGCCTTCAGACGAATGCAGTTTTGAAATGCAAGAGGATTTTGCAAAGTGGCCACCAGAAGATCATGATTAAATTATTTTCGTGTTGAATTTCTTTTACTCGCTTTATCATTTAGAGAACGTTTAGCATGATATTGTCCAGAATTTTTCAACTTTGAAATCTAAAGGTGAAAGGTGAAAAACCGTGAGACATTCGTTACAAGTTCCGTCAAAAAGATCGCTATGAGACAGATCTTTTTTCTCTTTACTTGCGTTTCTTCAAAGCAAACGGCATAAACTGTTCTGCGTCTAAGCCAAAGATACTTCCCGAGATGCTGCAATTGTTACGAAATGTTAAAAAATATATGAGATTCTTCTCGCACTGGGCGTTCCGAAAAAAATGGAAAAATAAAAAGCTATTAGACAACACAAAGTTCAAAGCGATAAGACGTTTGAAAGACATCTTATGTCCTGATTTTAGATTTTGGCCGGAATCCATAGTCTGTTCTTAATCTCAAGACAATCTCAAGCAATATCTTAAGATGCTAATACGACTCTCTGATTGATTCATGACATCTCAAGCATTAACTTAAGATCATCTCGAATCTTGAGCTATGGCCCTTTGTGTTGTTTGAATGATTAAACGGAAATTAAAAGTCGACGAAGATTTTTTTCTGGAAATTTTATAAACGATCGAGAAGAATAACAAACGCGTGAGTGTCTTTTCAGAGCGTCCCGTATGTACGAGATATAATTATTGTGTTAATTATTATTTCCATTAACAGAGAATTCGTCAATTTTATGACAGATGGAATTTTATCGCGATCCCGTGCGAGTTGTAATTTGGATTTGAATTTTCGCGAAATTCCGACTATGTTCGATCTGTAAATGGCGTAAAAAGCGAGAAGGAAAAAAAGAGAAAAGGAACGACGTTATTATAGTATAGATACAAATTAATATCTGTGATTATCGTCGATGCAGATATATTTTAAGTAATTTCTACAGCGTTCGGGCACATTTGTAAAAAAGGAACGGAGAACAAGACAAAGGGAGAAAAAATAAAAAAAAACAATTACAATAATAACCATATACGGCGATAATAATTTTAGAGCGATTGTTGAGATAAGATTTATTCGTGTTTGTGTGGGATGATATTGTACCGCGTGATGACGAAGATTAATTAATTACGCATTAATTGTAATTAGGATAATTAATATATAGTGTGAGTACACTATTGCTGTTTCGAGGAAAGAGGAACATAAAAAGAAAGAAAGAAAAATAGAAGGAAGACACGAGGGAGCTCGAATGTATTTCGTGGAATCTGATTTTGTTGTTGTACATTATAGATACATCGCATTATACACGATCATTTTCAATAAACATATTCTATAAATGATTTCTCGTTTTGAACATTTTCTGCTGCATCCGAATTTTATTTCCTGAAAATTTAATTACATTTCTCTAAAATATTGTGTCATATTTTTTTAAATCTCTCTCTGTTTATTTTTCAAGAAAAACTTTTAACATATAATTAAGGCTTATAATCCAGCAAACGAGAATGGATTAAAATGGATTGAAAATTTTTTTCCGAATGCGTATTTTAAATAGCGAATACTTTTTTTGGAATTAATTGGATTTAATTGGATTCAATTAGATTCAATTGGATGCAATTGGATGAAAAACTGCATTTCCTATTCAAAATTTTGAATTGAACAGTATTCACAATGTATAGAAAAAGCTAATGTTATTTTTAAATTGAAAGGCATAGAGATACGCTCCATGCAATGAATAAAAATGCATTCAGGATTGAAAAGCATTCATTTTAATATTCGTGAAGCAATATTTCTGAAAATCTGAATCCATTTCAATTAATTTCAATCCATTCTCGTTTGCTGGGAATTTAAAGAAAAATTTATATATATATTTAAAAAGTTCTTAAAAACGTTGATGAACAAAACTAAGATTATTTTGAAAGACATAATTTTTTTGAAAACTCTGTATATAAACCACTATAATAAAGTGCCTTTGAGTGTAAAACTTATAAAGTGAATTTTTGTTTAAAATATTTCTTTCTATCTTTTATCGTTTTATTACGATAATATTACTTATGGTTTCATCAACTTTATTTTATCTAAATTCGATAAAATTACAACCCAGCAAACAAGAACGGATTAAAATGGAATAAAATTTTTTTCTATCCAAATGCATATTTTAAATAGTGAATATTTTTTTGGGGATTTAATTGAATTCAATTAGATTCAATTAGATTCGATTGGATGCAATTGGATTGAAAAACTGCATTTTCAAAATTTTGAATTGAATAGTATTCACAATAATTGTGTTTGTGTGCACAGAAAAAGCTAATATTATTTTTAGATTGAAAGGCATAGAGATATGCTCCATGCAATGCCTATAAATGAATAAACATGC
>NW_012130813.1:0-3903 GCF_000143395.1 Atta cephalotes | reverse complement strand
CGATTCGTAGATAGCTTCAAAAGATGACCAGTTTTTTCGACGCGGGATTCGTACGCTACCCGAAAGATGGGAGAAAGTAGTGGCCAGCGATGGACAATACTTTGAATCATAAATGTATAACCAGTTTTTTACAATAAAGCCTCGAATTTCGGAAAAAAAACGGCGAAAGCAAAGTTGTACACCTAATATTATATACCCTCATCAATAAAATTAACGCAACACTTGTTCTATCTTGCAAAAATAGACAAATTTCGAGATAAAATAACTTTGTAAAAAATCATCGTATCAAGATTTTTAAAAAAGCATTTTAAAGCTTGAAATCTCTACTTTACAGACCAGTACTTCAAAAAACAGTATTACTAATATTTCATGAAGTTATATAAACATAAATGAAGATCAAATCTCAAAAATTTTTTATGAAATTTGTGAAGTTCCACGGATGAATTAAAAATTGTGCACAAATGCGATTTATAGCTTTCAAAAGAATGAATCTTTATCTTTATCTTTAAGTTGTTTTTTATAGACCTCTGTACAATTTTTTTTTCACCGAATTATTCAATATTGAAGTAGAAAGGATCATTTTAGAATCCTTGTTACTTGAGACTCTGTAAGATTTTGTATGGAAAACACGGAATTTCCAGATTCACGTATTTTCTGACTTCAATCTTCTCAAGTCTGTTATAGAAAAAACTTCTCGATATAAATTTATAATAATTATTGAATGTAGGCAAGAATTATTATGACAAAATGTTTTAGAAAATTTAGTATTTAATTTTTTTAAGAAAATAAAAATTATTTTACAAAAAAATATTCTTTAATAATGTAAGGTACGACCTCCGCACGTGTAAGCTACAGAGATGCTCCTGAGCCAGAGCGTCACGTGAGCGACCTGCAGCTTCATAGAGCTTATACTACTAAAGAGGGAATGGCCTATACCAAGCAATGAATGGAAAGTGTAAGCAAGATCTGAGACACAGAAAATGTATTCTGTCCTGCTCAGTAACTTTTCTTCTTTCTATGCATGTGCGTAGAAAGAGGATAGAAAAGAATAGAAATACATCTTCTGTCCTTTAGCTGTTGCTCATAGCTCGACGTCCGTATTCCCTTTCCAGTAGTATAAGCTCTATGGGCGGCTCAGCCGCTGAGTCTCGAGCGGTAATGAGAGTCGCGCGCCGGAATCGGCCCGAAATGTGCATCTAATATCAAACACTGATCTAATTATACGATTAATTTAATAAATGGTAGTAGTAATTCCAACAGACTAGAGATCCTATAATCAGAGTTTGGCGAAAGCGAGCACACTTAATTGGTTCTCCACCTTGGTCTACTCGTATTTTTCGAATAGCTTCGTACATACATTGTCGCAAAATGAGTGCGAAAAAAAAAAAGAGATAGATAGCTACAAGCAAATGAATAAAACTTGTATCAAAGAAGTTAAAAATCGTTCCAAGATCTCGGACAAAGAGAAAATTAACAAATTACAATTACACAATTCGGCCAATTGATGAGCTCAATTAGTTTTTTCAGGTATTGTTATTACTGTCACGTATTCTAACACTTCTTGCACATGCGAGAAAGCATATCTATTATCTCTTTCTATCTGTCATTTTTGGTTCACATTCACCAAACTATTTCATCATCGATTATAATTATCTCTAGGACAGATGATTCGTACGACTTGATTAAATTTTCATTCATTTCTTCCATTCTCAATCGTTGTTCCAAAAAACTCGAACTCCATGCGCTGCGCAGTTACCGACATTCGTAGCAACAATTTCGACGCAGATAGTTAACTTAGTCACCGCTAAATGGCAGTAGCAGTACGAAACAATATCGTATCATCGAATAGGACGTAGGTCGTGACGGCGACGACGTCGGTAGATGACGACAGGTGTGTCGAAGTAGACGGCTAGTAACGTATGCGAAATCAGTACTAGGTAGCGGGATGTAAGGCGCAACGCGACCCGCTTCTACAGGGTGGTTGACAAGTGCTCCCCGTGTGTCCATCCGTCCGTTCTATTACGCGGCGTGAATCGAGCGTGAAACCGAGGCCGTCAATAATACGCGCCGTGGCGTCGTTTCCGCGCGCGCCAGCGGCGATGCCGACCGGCGTACGGCGCGTTGCATTCTCGTGAGGTGCATTCGTCCTATGTACAAACTTGTCGCGAATCCGAAGGGCACCGGTGACGGATGCCATGCCGCGGTGCATCTTCCCACGGACGAGGCGAATGTTGAGAACGATAGCGACGACTCCGTGTCGTCCTGTCAGCTAGGGCACGCCGCCACCGCCAAGTAAGTAAGTGCCAAACGTAGTCCTACTTTTTGCTCCTGTCTACTCTTGTCAATCCTATCCCGTCGCGAAATTACGCGAAACTCATCGGCCCTTCCGCGGCATAGTCGCCGATCATTGCGGGCCTTATCAAAGTCTCAAGGCGATATTCTAATATATCGATCCTGAGCCCGAGCTGAAATAAACGGAAAATACTCTCCTATTCTATCGCTCTAATTCTATTTTGAGTTGCGGAGTTATTAATAACGACGAGTTTCACGATACGCGATGAAGGTTGCGAATTGACACGCATGTGGCGACTTATATTTTTGATAAGAATTTTTAAATACTTTGTGCTTTGCAACTTATGTAAATGCAATGCTCGAATGGGCACATTCTTTGCCCTGCATTTCTGTGTATATTTGGAGAGTGGCACGCGAGAGATCAAAGTTGCGCGCCGGCGCGAGCGACTCGCGTGTGCAATTGTAACCTCCTCCACCCTCTTGTTCTAACCCTTCTTCTTTTCATGTATATTTACAATTATTTGAGTATTAATATTTTTTTTATGTCTGAACAAATAAAAGTTCTACGTTCTACAGAAAAAGCTAAGCAAAAATATCTCTTTATATTTATTTCTTTTTTCCTTTCTTCTGTTTTAATGTGACAAAGTTAAATATAATGAAAATTTATATTATTGCTTTAATTAATAACTCCATTTATGATGCTTCGTGCAAGAAATTTTTTGTATTTTCTTAACATAGGAATTCTATGTCCAGAAAATGCTATAAGCAAAAATATCTCCTTATAGATTTTTCTTATCTGTCTAAAATTCGTATTATATTATATATTTATTTCTATTTTTTCTTTTCTTGTTTTTCTCTCTTTTAATATGATAAAGCTTAATATGATAACTATACGTTATAAAAATTTAAATTACCGATTTAATTATAAATTTCATTTACAATGCCATTTGCGTATTCCAAAAAATTTTTTTTCATTTAAATAATGTAGGAATTTTACATCCAGAAAAGGCGAAGCAAAAAATATCTTCATTTTTTTCTTTTTTCCTTTCTTTTTTTTAAAAGCTGTAAATATGTGATACAAATTTAAATTATCGATCTAATTAATTCTATTTACAAATTTACAATGTCATTTATGTATTTCAGAAAAATTTTTTACATCATTTATAAATAACGTAAAAACTCTGCATTTAAGACTAAGAAAATAACTCTATTTTTTTTCTTTCTCTTTTTCTCTTCTTTTCTAATCTTATGAAGCTAAATGTAATAAATTTTGAATTTTTATATATAAAAAAATTTTAATCAACTCCATTTATGATATTATTTGAGTGTCCAAGAAAATTTTTTTTCATATTCTGAATAAATAATGTAGAAACTTTACAGTCAGAAAATATTAAGCAAAAATATTTTTAGTTTTTCTTTCTCCATCTCCTTTTTTTAATATTATGAAACTAAAAGGTTATAAAACGTAATAAAAATTTAAATTACCGATTTAATTGATTCCATTTATGATACCATTTGCGTGCAAGGAAACTGGTACGAAACTGGTTTATCTGTTTTGTTATATATATATATATATATATATATATATATATATATATATATATATAGTTA
>NW_012130812.1:0-3903 GCF_000143395.1 Atta cephalotes | reverse complement strand
TAATTATATATATATATATATATATATATATATATATAAAATGCTATTTATAACAATAATAATTAAAAATATTTTAAATATTAATAATACTAATATATAGAATGTCCTTAATCTACTAATCGTATGTCATGAACAAGTAGAACGGACTGAATTGAGTCGAAAAGTATTGTATCATTTTGCAATTTTCGCAATAGTTAACAAGATATTCATTTTTAAAGATAGCGCGTCTTCCCGGCTTACTTCTGGCAAATGTATATATACATATATATATATATATATATATATATAGGGTTTGTCGCTAAAATCCGGACAAATTTCTATTTAAATTTTCCGCTACATTGTGCTTCCGCCAGAGATTGTTGTTAGCATCCGAGAAAGCCTAATGATTCTAGTAAACAGTCGTATTCTCAAAATGGCGATATTGAAACCATGTACGGAGTATAATTGAAGAGCCGCGATCATTGAAACGCCTTCGCGCTGGACGCTTAGCAACGAAAACAATTCGCTTCTTTGGATACCCGAGAACAACCGTTTATGATGCTATGGCAAAATATATGGCTTTAGAACAGTCCAACAAAAGTTCAGTATGCCAGCAAGAAAGAGTCACTCGAAAGAACGCACTGCAAGGATTTTCGCAGTCGTTAAAAGGGCGCTGATTTCCGATGACCTAAGGCAATCGTTGCGAAATCGGAGTTACTTTTAAATATACGTAAATATTTATATTTTAAACAAATTAAGTACATATAAAAGTTGTATTTATAATTGTTATAAATTAAAAATAATAAAAATTTAAATCTTTTAATAAATATTTTTAATTTTCAGAATAACTTATGCAAACTTTGGAAAAAATGTTTCATATGTAATTACAAAAATTATTGGGAATGTGCATTAATTTTAAAGGATTTTTTGATAAAAATATGACTTTATTGTGAAAAAATAGTTACAAATTAATTATTCAAAATATTGTCCATCGCTAGTCACTACTTTTTTTCATCTTTCTGGTAATAGATGGATTCCACGTCGAAAGAACGACACATCTTTTGAGGCTATCCATGAATCGATCCATTTTTTGATATCTTCATAAGAATGGAAGCGCTGCTCAGACAGATCATGAGTCATCGATCGAAATAGGTGGTAATCGGAAGGAGCAATATCTGGAGAATACGGCGAATGTGATAGGACATCCCAGTTAAGCGCTTCTAACGTTTCTTTGACTGCTTTCGTAATATGTGGCCGAGCGTTGTCGTGCTGGAAAATCACTTTGTCGTGTCTTTTCGAGTAATCTGGTCGTTTTGCTTCAATGCTCGGCTCAATTGCATCAATTGTTGTAGCGTTCCCCAGTAATGGTTTCGTTGGGTTGGAGCAGTTCATAATATACTACACCCAGCTGATCCCACCAAATGCAAAGCATGAGCTTGGCGCCATGAATATTTAGCTTTGCTGTCGATGATTTTTTGCGCTTCGGATTATCATAGCGTATCCATTTTTCATCACCCGTCACGATACGATGTAAAAAACTTTTTCTTCTGTGTCTTTGAAGCAACAATTCACAGGTCATTTTGCGTCTTTCGACATCCCTCGGATTCAACTCGTACGGCACCCAATTTCCTTGCTTTTGAATCATTCCAATGACTTTCAAACGTCTGGAAATCGTTGATCGATCAACATTTAATGATTCTGCAAGTTCTTCTTGCGTTTGACTCGGGTCTTGATCGAGTAAAGCTTCCACTTTCTCATCTTCAAACTTTTTCGACTGGCCTGGACGTTCCTTGTCTTCCGTGTCAAAATCACCTTTTTTATAACGTCGAAACCAGTACTCACATGTTGAAATCGATGGAGTATAATCACCTAAGCTTCCGACAGCATTCGTTGACTTTCAGCAGCACTTTTCTTCAAATGGAAGCAAAAAAGCAAAGCTTCTCGCAAATTATGTTTTGTTGGCACAAAATTCGACATATTCAATGCTTAAAAAAACAATATTGTTTACATTTCAGCAAAATAACATACTGAAAATTAAAGCCACATGATGGTACTTTGAACATAAAGGTAGCAATAATGGCCCGATACGATAGTACTAGTTACGCCATCTCTTGAAAATCCTTTAAAATTAATGCACACTCCCAATATATAAAATTATACATAATATAAAAACTGATATTTAATATTTTATATACAATTATATATAATTATATACTAATATGTTCATATATGTAACATTTTTTCCCGAGAGATTTCATTGTGATTCATCACTGATTAGTTACAAAGATTTAGAATAAATAAATATTTTATTTATTTATTGGATAACTATAAGTTCATGCATCACAATATAACTTTACATGAATAATCTTGAATAAAGTACTCACTTATATTATAAAATTGAAAGTTTTGTTAGTTATTTTGTAATACATTTCTATATACATTTCTATTAGAACACAGAAAATACTACCCATTAAAAAATACTACCTATTAAAATAATTTACGATCAAAATAGTAAACAAAAAAAGTTATATTATTTTTAAATACGATTTAGAATAATTTGTTTCATAATTTTTTTTATAATTTTGAAACATTATAATATTTTGAAATATCTTACATTTTTAATAAAATACGTTCAATAAATAGTGTTTTTTGTTGATTGGATATTTTATTTAAATCTAAACTAAGATTGAACTTTATTCCTCTAGAAACTTCAAACAATTAGCGCAAAGTGTTTATAGAGACTACTTTTTTTTATTAATGCCTTTGAAATATAAACAAATGAAGCACAATGCTTATTACTAATCATCCATATTCTGTGAACTAAATATTCAGTTTTTAAAACAAGTTTTTGAAAAAAGAATTGATATAACATGAATTTGAAAAATATAACTGTATTTTAATGTTTATCATCACGACAACTTCTTATTAATAGCATGTTAAATGAACGTCAATTTCATGAGCTCAGCATGAATGTTAATTTGTCAATGACACCAATGCATTACGATATAATGCTAAGTCTAAACATTGAAATATATGATTTAGATAAGATAAAAACGATAAATGATTACGAAAATATATCCTTTAAAGGTGATTCTAATAATCATTAGTGTTCTTTACCTCTGACTCAAAATATCAAATTGCAAAGACTATCTGATATTAATAAATATGATATATATTTCGGTGAAGTTGATTACAAGAAATGGTATAATCATAAACTAACTAAACTATATACTGGAATGGGCATCAAAAAAAATTCGTGGTCACAATTGATCGGCCATTTTAGTTGGGACGATATTTGAGCGAATATCATTCCGCGCGCGCTGTGATCGATGTATCGATCGATGTACTATCGATGTATGGAAATCTGGACATGAATAATATGCAAATAAAAATAATGTCATTTCAATTTTATAGGTATATTCAATAAAATAACATTAATAACATTTTTGATATTCATTAACACATGTGCAGGAATTGATACATTTAATACAAAAATCCTTATCTATGAAATAAAATGTTCTTTTTACTTTTCTGCCCACACCCAGACATACAGCACTTTATGTTGATACTTTAAACATTTTACAGTCACGCGATTTTATAATCTTTCAAAGTAATCTTTCAAATACAATCCCACACACACAATGATCTTGCTGATATATGCGACTCACTAAACGTAAGTGCGCATGAGCACCTGAAAGCTTCTGATTCTCTCTTATATCATCCTTATTGTTTACCAAACATTAAACAAGAATGACATGATACCCGAGGAGCATTCGAGTGAGAATCCAAACGCAGCCTTATGCTCGTAGTCAGACTTTGTACTATTTAAGGCTTCCTTAAATTTATCTTTAGATGCTCAGCAGCTAATGAAATAATTCGTATAGTATTTGAAGATAAATTTAAGGAAGCCTTAAAATATAAGGG
>NW_012130811.1:0-3906 GCF_000143395.1 Atta cephalotes | reverse complement strand
ATTATTATATATATATATATATATATATATATATATATATATTGTATATATTTATTTATTATAAACACTACTGTCTGTATTTTGTGAATATTCTTACGATTTTACATAAAGACAAATAGAAAGTTAGAAATACTAAAAAATTACATGGATGTGGATGACTCGAATGCTTGACGCCGCCGATAATATTCGAATCGGCTTGCACGTAATATAATATTAAAATTGCTCTCATAAAAATATATGCGAAACGCATATATGTCAGGCGAATCTGCACGTGATACTTTTGTGCAGCATAATAAATGATATCTGAGTTAACACGGTGTGTCACTAAATTTATGATCGAATTGGAAACGAAACACAATTTGCATGACTCTTTATATTTAGTTAATTTAATTCTTACATTTAGTCTTATTAGATATATATTTCCTTTATTTGTGATATTGTCGAAATTTCTAAAATTTACGATTTGTAATATTTTTTAGATTAAAATACTTTCTATTCTTTCTTCTGTCTTTTGTATAATTTTTGTAGCTATATTTTTTCATAATTTATGTCGAAATATGAATCGTTATATAAGATATTATTATAGAAGATTTATTAGCTGTTAATTGTGTAAAATATAGATTAAGTAAAAAAATTAATTCGTGAATGTATAATGACTTTCCATATTTCGACGATGAATGCGTATGAAAAAATTCATGAGAGAATTATGATATAATCATCAGGAATTTCGAAAGTTTAGATAATTGACAGAGGCGCCACGATTAACCTTGGTTGAATGAGTTTACATAAAGTTACGCCTCTACAATCAATTTCTTCATTTTGTAACGCTTACCGTTACGATCGAAATTAGCAGTGCTAAAAAAGAAATGCGATTAAAATTGAATAGCAATTTAAGATTACCGACAATCAGCAACGTAAATATCTATTAATTATTGCTTATATATCTATTATTTGGATTAAGAGATTGTTTGTTCCCGGAACTAATCATCCTATGAGATAATAATGGCATTTAACATCTAACGATCTTCTTGCGAATCTTGCGTTTATACACGATGAATAATTAGTAAAATCCATCGTCGAGTATTGAATAATTACTAAATCATAAATCTTGCGTTCGTTCCATGTATGATCACAATTTATCTCAATCCGTGATATTTCCATGGTATTTGCAAGCATCTTAAGACGAGAAAATTAAAAAATTTTCATTTTACATTACGATACAAAAGAAAAATAACAATGTCTTCCTAATGACCCAAGTTTCCTTGGGATACTTAATGTCAAGCGGAATAACTATGACATAACTTTATTCGATAATAGCATATAAATTAAAATATCATTATAAGAAAATCTTATTAATTACATCGTAATTTTTTATCTGTAATATTTTAAATAATTGCTATAACATTTATTCATTGATAATAACAAAATTATACAGTAACAAAAATTGCCGTCGTTAATGTCGTAATTTTTTATACCCAAACAATTGCGATAGTATATTCCTTGACAATACACACGTGTGCAAATAATTACAAAAGTTTTCATAAATAACTTGGTTTTTTATTATTAGAAATAAGACAAAATATCGCGAGTATTTATCAATTCTTTTTGATAATAATCATGCTAAAGTAATCGAGATTTCGAGGTGAAAGTATCAATACCCGGCTAGTATCGTCGACGTTCCCGTAATCCATCGAGTGAGAGAGAAAGAGAGAGAGAGAGAGAGAGAGTGAGAGGAGGGGGGGCTCGAAAGTCTGGGACCTCGCGGTTCAGGAATTCCACGAATTTCGTGCGTCGTAACGCAAGAGCGTCCCTGGCTCGAATCTGACATTTTTCGGACGGACAGGCCGCGCTTTGCCTGGTTGTACTGGTCTAGAGGCGCACAGGCCCCGTTTCTTACACCCCCACCCCGCTGTGTGCTGCGGGCCCCGTCCAGAGGCCCCGAGCAGCGCAGCATCCCACTCCTATCTCTCTCTTTCCTCCTCTTTATCTCTTTCTCTCTTTCGCTCTCGGAGCTCTCCGTGATGCCCCGTCGAGAGGCAGCGAGATGCCAGAGGAATGTTAATTGCCATTTATTTTTGCCCGCTCGGCCCGTACCGCTCGTCGGCTCTCTCGCGCGGACAGATACAAAACCGATTATGACACCGCCGGAGGAAACTGCGAATGCCTCGATGCCGTAAATCATATCGCGGATCTCGTTCGAAAGCGCAGGTGCCCGGACTTTCTTCGTTCCCTCTCCTCATTCGTTCCCTGCTCTCCTCCGCTTGTTCATTTCGTCCCTTTCCGTCCGTCTGCTCGATCGATCGATGGATCGATCAGAGAATTTCATTCTTTCGTCCGGCGTGTATGCGCGCGTCGCGTACGTTTTTTCTCGCCATCGCGCCAGGACTCGTTTCCCGCTTGATGTTTCAACTTGTGTCTGCGCTGCCGTCGTCGTTGCCGATGCGACTGCCAGCCCGTGTGCCAATGTTTCCCAATTTAAACCTTTTATTTCTGGCAAAAAATTCCGAGAACGCTCAAATACAGCTGACGATTGCCAACCGTGATGCACATATCTATGCGTGATTCGCGAAAAATAGTTACTTTTTATTATCCTTTCTATTGTCTGAATTTAAAAATTTTAATGGGCTTTCTACAGGAATCCATTATCTAATTCTAAACCTTAAAGCTGATATTTCACGTGTCGTATGACAATACTTTTCAAGCCTGTTGATTGGCAGAAGAGAGGGGTTCTCGGATCTCTTTGTCTTGCAGTCAATCACACGTTTAAAAAGTTGTCTTACGACACATGAAATATTAGGCTAAGCCTTAAGAAATCGACCAGTCATAATCCATTATTCTTCTCACATTCGACTGTAATTGATCAATTTCTTACAGGTTAAGATTTAAGACTTAGATAATAGCTTATTGTAGAAAGCCCATAAGAAATTGTGAAAAAAAGAGAAGACCGATTGCCAAGAGTTGTTGTTCAGCGACGTAGTCCATAGGTTGTTATGCTAAAACTTCGACCGACGCCTTGCGACGTGCACGTTGTGTATGTTTTGTCAAACTCGATCTTTCTCCCGTACGTAGGAACTTCGGGTGTGAGTTTAAAGTGCAGCAGGTAGAAGAAGTCGACGGCCAGCCTTGTCGTCTCGCTCGGCATTCTATCGGTTCTCGAAATCGTTCTCGATGCGCGCGCGCGCGCGGGCGGCAAGAGGGTTGATCGCGGGTTTCGGGTTGACAGCCACGTCACGCGTTCCCTCGTCACTGACCAGACCCAATGATCCACTCCACGAGCATTTCTGGGACCAACGAAACGGGAAATATCGCGGTGATTCCTCTGCAAATAGGAACCGGCTCGCCAGTTGACCTGTTGCTTTCCAAACGCAACTGACAAGTGTGGTTTTCGTCCACGTTTTCTGGTCCATCGGATCCGGGCTACATGTCGTACGAGTGTATCGAGTACAAATAATTGCATTTTCGAGATTATTCGAAGATTAACTTCGAAATGGGCGGCGGTTGCGCGTAAGATTTAAAGAAAGCTATATGTGTACAGAATGTTTCCTCTAACTTGAGCATCTGTCTCTTTCGATGATATGACAGAAAACATCAAAGAAGATTTATTCGTTTTGACATGCAGTACCGCTATGGGTTATTTATTTTTTTTTATTGAAGAAACATTAAGACCGGTATTCATACTTTATAGTCGGTTCTTATGTTTAAAACTGTCTTAAGATGTCAGAAGCCAATCACAAAGTTGTATTAGCATCTTAAGACATTACTTAAGAAGATTGTCTAAATAGAATCAATTATAAATACCAACCAATTATAAATACCTAAATGTATATATTTTTCATCGCATGTAATGTATTCAATAATGTTTATGTGTGCATATATAGTATATATAGTAATAATATATATATATAT
>NW_012130810.1:0-3915 GCF_000143395.1 Atta cephalotes | reverse complement strand
GAGAGAGAGAGAGAGAAAGAGCGGGAAAATCACAGTCAATCTCCCGTCACGAATCACCATACTATTGCAGGATGCTGGCTTCTTCTGACGTCGTTATGGAAACAGGGGCCTTCGTCGCCGATCTCGGGCCCTAAGTATCGTTTCAAGTGCTACTAGATGAACTCATGCGATATCTGATACTAGCTACTTACGTTGTTTTCGGATCAGCTTTGTGCGAGATAATGGAAACCGCATCCTTCAGAGTATTTCGACGTTTAAGCTTGAAATGATGATAGCTGCTGAGTCCACGTAAAATTCTCTGCTTTTTCAATCTCTTTCGAGAGTTAATTCTTTCGCGTCGTTTCTAACTTAAAATATATTTTATAAGGCTCTTGCTAAAGTAAAGTTATAGGTGATAAATTTTGTATTTATTAGTGTATTAGTTAATAGGGTATTAGTTTCTCAATCATGGACATATTATGAATTTATTGTTTCAACTTTATATTAATTAATAAATCTATAAATGTATATTATATTTTTATATTATTATTAATTATATTATTAATGTAAAATTATGGGACTCTTGTAGATATTGGATATTATTGTATAACACTTTATTAAAACTGTAAAAGAGAGATGCTTTTTTTGTAGATAATTGACGCGAAAGGATTAAAGAAATAATATTTATGGCAGCGTTTTTTGAGCTACAAATTTTTGAGCAATAACCTTTTGGCTTCTGATAAATCCCATACATATCATCATTTTGACAAACGTTTCGATCAATCCTTTGAAAGATCAACCCTTTATTTACAGCGGTGATCCATAATTTTTTAAAAGACATATATTTTTTGTTGAAGTAAAATAATTTTTGAAGTATAAAAAAAGTAAAAGATAATATTGTTATATAGAATATGTGATGTTTAGTTTAAATTAAATTTTAAATTTAATTTCTTTTCCGGTTACTTACTAATAGATCTTAATAATCTTGAAATTGATTTACAAGGAAGATTATGCCATTATAATTATTGGACACATTAGAATGATTTGAAATGATTCAGATTTGCCTCTAGATTTCGATGATTGCTTTATTAAACGTTAGATATATTAATCGCTGTAGAAAAAAAATATTAATTTATCGTCAGATTTATGCGATTAGTGGAGATCACTGCTACATCTTTCCAAGTTTAAGCACAATATTGTATATGGTATTGTCTCTTTGTTCGGAGATTCTGTATAACAAAATGCGCACAAAATACCGAAGCTTGCGAATGGATAATTTTTTGTGTAATTAAAGGAAGAAGGGGAAAAAAGGATAATAGAGGAAGCATGACTGAAAATAATAATTTCCGGTCAAATTGAGATTAAGTCGTTATTAAGCTAATTACGATGAGTTTGCGAGTTTCTCAATAACGGCACGGTTTTATCGGCAAGGTGTTCGTTCGAGGATATTTCTAATGTATCACATATTACGAATCTTTATAGACGTTTTTCGATATCTTGATAATAAGCGATTCTACTTGATAACGAGACTCAAGTCTGTAGATCGACGGTGGATACGCAAGTGTGCACAAACGACCAAACTCACTCTCGTGATCTTTTTTTGTTGTAAACTATTGCCTTCTGAATTCTCTTGTGATATGAATATTTAACTGCAAGTCTTCTTCACCACGGAGAAATTACATAAAAGCCAGCCGAATTGTTTAGAAATGATCAAGAAGTTATTGATTCATATCATTTGAATTGCAAATAATTAACAATTTAGATTTAAATCATTAATAATTTGCAGCTAAGATAAATTTAGAAATCTATATCATTAATTTGTAAATTCAATTAATTAACACGAATTATATACATATGTAAATATGAAGTATATCTAAATTAGTTTTAATAAATTTCAATAATTTGAAACATTATTGAGTTAAAATGGAATTATATATGTATAACGTTTGGCCGTTTGTACAAAATGAAATGCCTACGCTACGCCAAACGCAAACACCCGTCGAATGTTTCTCTAGAAGGATGATTAATCGAGAATTGTCGGAGAAATAAATCAATTATTAGCCGTGCTTGACGCGAAATCTCTACAAGCCCTAGCAAACATCGTTATCTTTTTGCACTCAAACTTGTATAATTGCGTCAGACATTATTATTCCAAATGGAATGAATTTAGAATTCATAACATTATTATTTTTATATTACGTTCTAACAGATCCATTTTTCAGTGCATTTATATTTAATAAAATTCTATAAATTTAAAAGAAAACAAAATAATTATCACTTTGGAATAATAATATAATTGATTAATTATTTATTTATATGAATATACAGTGCTGTTTTCAACACTTGTAATATTTACATGTTTTTTAAATGTATTATTTTTGTTGAAAAAGGTATTTTTATTTGTCTGAGACTCTTACAAATCTATACGATATTTTTGAAAAGTTTGATAAAGAAATAGATTTTTCAATATTGATGAACGAGTGCAAAGGGATGAATGAAACTATCTTTCTAGCCAGCCCTTATATAACGTGTCATGTAGCATTTAATCCGACAGTGTTGCACAGCAATATTGAGTATGTACCGATGGTTTTTTCGAGCACTATTTCGAGGCAACGCATTTTAGGGCGGATCTAGTAGGCTTCACGATTTGAAAAAGGCGTGAAGACTCAATTACTTTTCATGCGAAACTGTATCGTAATCATCACTCATGTATATGTTTTTGTATGTTGCTGTGATTATGATTTGTTATAGCACAAATATAATATAATAACCCAATATTGCCGAATTAATTAATTATTGTGAAATCAATTATTGTGAAAATTAAATATTTATTTATTTATTTTATATATATATATATATATGTATAATTAATTAATTAATTTACTTTTAAAGTTTATCAAATTAAATCTAATTGAATTTAAATCTAATTGAATTATGTGTATTAAATTTAAATTAGTTAAATATGTTATTAGTTTACCAATTGAATTAATTAATTTATTTATCTTATTAACAAAATATATCCCTAAATCAATTTCACAATCGAAAAGAATGAATTATATTTTGAGATAACTTGTTCAGGTTGCAAAAATATTTTTAAATTCCACGAGATTTAAAGGGTGGAACTCTCTCCTCTCTTCTTAGATCCGCCCTTAGGAATATACTATTATTTTATTTATTTTTTCAAGGAAAGACATTTGCCTGTGATAATTCGGGATTGCGACAAAGTGAAAGAAATGCCATCGCGAAAAATTCGTAAAAAATATCTTTAAATTTATAAATTCTTAAATTGATAAATATATATAAAGATTTATATAATTTTACAAATGGGATACAAACATCTCTGAATCAAAAAGGACACAATATATCCTACCCGCGATATCCAATTTCAAAATAATTACGGGCAATGTCTTTTCCTTAATGTAATTGATAAATAAAACGAAGTATGCCGATCTAGTCGAAATGACGTCGTATGGCGAATTTACAATGGCAATCACTAATTCCTAATTGATTGATAATTTATTGACAACTAACGGTGATTGCTTTTATAAGATCATCAGAAATAGTTTTTGTACGATTTTATTTTATATAAGATTTTATAAAGCTTTAACATTTTCAAATAATTCAATTTCTTGTAGTTTACATATTAAATTAAGAACTCTTGTGGGGAGTTAATGAATTTTTTTGTATCTTATCATTAAAGAATTAAGAGTTTTTTTTTATATTAATTTTGATATTACTATTACTTTAATATATTTAAAATATACTGATATTTAGTATATAAATATTATATAATTTAATATTTAATGCGGCGCTGAAAGGGATAATATATAATAAATTAGAGATTAAATTAAGATAAATTAAATTGGAATGACAATTATAAACGAACCGGCTAGAGCGAAGCCTCAAGTGCATTTACGAGAGGAGGACTTATTATAT
>NW_012130809.1:0-3909 GCF_000143395.1 Atta cephalotes | reverse complement strand
GTGTGTGTGTGTGTGTGTGTATATATATATATATATATATATATATATATATATATATACACACAGGATGCATCACCAAAATTCGGACAAATCGAACAATTTCTTTAAATAAAATGTTTTTAATGAAAAATTAAATATTACAAAAAATCCTTTCACATGGCATTTGGGGGATCCCTATAAAGCACAATTATTCGATATATCCCCCATTAGCTTGAATGACGGCTTCTATTCTCGGTCTGAAGCGTTCGCACTGTAATGTAGCGCTGACCATGCCGACGAATGCTCAATAGCGGTCCTTAATGACGTCATATTGGGATGCCGATACATGTTTGTGACCCTTTCAACTACGCTTCATATGTAGTAGTTCAAGGGATTTAAATCTGTTGGGAGGCCAAAATGGGAGCAGAGCTGAGCAACTCGACTTGTTCTGGCAGCCTCAGAGAACATCTTTAATGTGTACGATTTGTATCGAAGGTCCTCTCCGGCAATCCGAACGCATTGTTGGCTCACTTACATCAATAATCGATGCTAATTTTCGCAACGATTGCCCTGGATCATTCGAAATCAGCGCTCGAGTCCTTTCAACGACTGCGGGGATCCTCGCATTTTTTCGAGTGACTCTTTCTCGCTGGCATACTGGAACCTTCGTTGGACTGTTCTAAAGCCGTATATTTTGTCATAAATAGTTGACAACGTTATAAATGGTTGATCTCGGGTATCCAAAGAACCGAATTATTTCCGTTGCTGAGCGCCCAGCATAAAGGCTTTCGATGATCGCGGTTCTTCAATTATATTCCGCACTTGATTTCAACATCATGACCATTTTGAGAATACGACTGTTTATTAGAAGCATCAGGCTTTCTCGGACGCCAGCAACAATCTCTGGTGGAGACACAATATAGCAGAAAATTTAAATTGAAATTTATCCAGATTTTGGTGAAGCATCCTGTATATGTGTGTGCGTGTGTGTGTGTGCTCGAAAACGAGTCCGCTCGTAAAGGCCGTGAGGAAATCGCGAAGTGAGTCTGCGTCGCGCTCTTTCCTCTCTATTCTTATGTTCTTTCATTCGACATTTATTCGTCTATTCATCATCCCGATGAGACGAGAGACGGTAATTGTCTTATCGTCATCTTTTTGGTCTTTTAGCTATGCGAGTAAACGTTAGTTGAAATTAACTGTGGATTTATAACCGATCCTTCGTCTCTTTCGTCTCTTTCGAATCTTTCCGAAAGAATTGACTCTGACGGGGAATCAGTTAAACATCAGTTAACTTTGACTAATCGTTTGTGGGAACGCATGAGCCGCATGGGTCATATCGTTCTTACGCGCTGACCTCGAGGATACGCGATACATCACCGTGAGTGCACACAATGTGCTTTCCCAAGTACAAACTGCTTATTGTTTCTCGAGCCGCGTACGCTCGCTCGCTCGTCGCTGCTGCGAGGGCCGAGAAGGAGTCGAGAAACGATAATAATAGCCGTTCGCTGCCTCCTCGTAGCCGCCACTCACGAGCGGGCCGTTTTCTCGCTCCGGCTTTATGAAATATCCTCGCCATTCTTTCGCGCCTGACTCACTCCTCCGTCCGTGCCGTGCTGTGCTGTGCTCCATTCATGAGGGCGGCCGTCGTGCGCGCGGAACAGTGATCCGCACTGTGCGACCACGCCGCTTTAATTCCACGTGTATGTATCATACATATGCGCGTACACGTGCCGTCATGACAGATATAATGCCGCTCCTTTCCATCGCGTCGACTTCTCTCGGTCGTACGAGACGTTCTCGAATTTTCCATTATAAGTACAACTGTATAATTAAAATTTATTATGTACACTTTACTCTTATTTTCTGTGTAATCATCGGTTTCTTCCTTCAAGAAGAAAAAATCCGCAATCTAAACCGGACCTTAGATCCCTTGATATTACTGTATAATTATTTTGTGCAATATATTAATAATCTCCTTTTATTGCGCAATAATATTAATTGTCTAAAAATCGTTTAATTTTTTCTACATTGGCAAAAAATATTAAATTTTAATAAATTTGTTTAAATAACAGTAATTAAATATTTACTAATTTATTAAATGTAAACATAATATTTATTCGAACTATAAGAATTATTAATTTAATCTTATTATCATTTTTTATTGAATAAATATTTATTTACTGTAAGTAAATAAATATGTTTAGTAGTAAATAATATGTTTAGTAGTAGTATTAGAAAATATGATTTAATAAATTATTTATCGGGAATTATTCACAGATGTGAGAAATAACGATGTCTTGCAGCGGTCTATAATAAAATTTTAAGATGTAAAATTTAATAAATCTCAAGCCATAAGAAATTGAATTTCAATCAGTTATGTGGGGAGAATAATCTATGATTAGTCAATTTCTTACGATTCAAAACTTAAGTTTTATGTCTTAAAATCTCCGCGATGTAAATATCGCTTATGATTAATTTAGAACGAAAACTCGAATTTTGCGGAATGTTCTCACGAGTTCTCACGGTTGTATATACATCGTATAATTGCAGATATCTGATACAAATATGCGCACGTGCATTGTCGGTCTCGAATGAGAATCCTATTGTCCCGGCGGGCATCGTTGCGAGCAGCGCGTGTTCCCGCAACCGGTTGCGTGCGTAAGAAATCGTCATTTCGTAGCCATTAGTAATTAAGATTTCGAGCTGCGATGGGAACGGATGTATTAACATGAAAAAAAAAGAAAGAAAAACAAAGGAAGTTTTTTCGTATTAATTTTCTTTTAAGTGGATGATGAGAAGGCCATTATTATCGGTTGTTGTTTGCGCTTAGTATTTCAATACAGAAGTTAATGACACAGTTCTGCGAGTTAATTAAGCTACATCAGTTAATCATCATATTTCGCGATTAAACAAACATTTTTCATCGTGACGTATTTAAAATTATATTGTTTAATGTATCTACAGGTTAAGTGTTTTTAGAATATTTGATAAATATCTTGGAATACTTTGGAGAGAGAGAGAATAACTTATAATAATTCTATAGGCTTAGATCGAGAGATTGTAAACGAATAATTATTATTATGTTATTGCGTATTATAATGTTATAATATGCTAATTCTATAGCTTGACGTCATGGTGAATAATAATAACAATTGAGATCATTTCACGTTAATAGGATTTACGAAACAAAATCACTGAAATTAATTGATCGATTTCTTATCATAATAAGAAGATAAATATCAATGTGTATCTGATAGGTAACTCTGAATTTTTCATGCTTTTGAACAATTATCTTTCGCAAGTAACATACTGTTATACATACAATCTATTGCAAAACTGCTTCTGTGTCATAGTCGTTCCCGTTTTATGCGATTAGAGTCCGTTCTATAATCGACAACCACGAACCAATCGCTTATTATACTGGTCCCCTCTCTCTATATCGCTAAGCACAGTGATAATGCCGGCCAGCGCGTTCTCCGTTGTTCGTTAGCCACCTCGCCGTAATTCACACCTACGCGCGCACGCGTGCGTTCGCGGTAAACCCACTGTCGTCATATATATCATATACCCTATGTACCGGAACGGTCGCCTATTACGGATGCGATCGCATACATACGCGGATTTTAATTATTCTCCAACCGGACACCTGTCATGGCACGCGTGCACGCTCTATTTATATGCGCACGTTTAACGGTCAACAGTATTTCGCCGCACTGCTGCTATGTACCGAGACGAAATTTTCGTCTTCTCGCCTCGCGCGAAGAAGCGCAGTGCTCGATAACTTTGCCTCGCGCCGGCGCGACTTGAGTGTCGGCGCGTGTGTACGCACGCGGTCACTCGTGCGCGGGCACGCGCCCGCATCTCTACCGTGGTCACTTTCTGCCTGCCCCACCGCGTATGTGTCTCTCCTTCCTTTCTCTCTCTCTCTCT
>NW_012130808.1:0-3908 GCF_000143395.1 Atta cephalotes | reverse complement strand
ACGTCATACACTAAACTTGGGCATCTGTCAACATAACCTCATAGAAACATTAGTCGATTTGTGTCTGCATAGTAAAGTTATTCTCGATTGAAAATGTCAGTTTACGAGCTAAATTCTCGTCATTTGCGGGAGGTTTTAATTTTTTGCTTCAATATGAAGAAATCTGCGGCTGAGACTCATCGAATGCTCTCAAATACTTATGGTGAGGCCGCTAGTAAAAGAACGTGTCGTGAGAAGTTTCAAAGCTTCAAGAACGATGATTTTGACGTCCAAGGTCATGCTCTGTATTTGGTGGGATCAGCTCGGCAGTGGTAGTGTATTATGAACTGTTAAAACCGACTGAAACAATCACAGGCGATCGGTATCGAACGCAATTGATGCGTGTGATTTTGCAGTGTGATTTTACAGATAAAGTGATTTTGCAGCATGACAATGCTCGACTCCATGTTGCGAAAGTGGTCAAGACATACTTGGAAATGTTGAAATGGGAAGTCCTACCCCACCCGCCGTATTCTCCAGACGTTGCTCCCTCTGACTATCACTTGTTTCGATCAATGGCACACGGCCTGGCTGACCAGCACTTCCGGTCTTATGAAGAAGTAAAAAATTAGATCGATTCGTGGATAGCCTCAAAAGATGAGTTTTTTCGACGCGGGATTCGTACGCTACCCGAAAGATGGGAAAAAGTAGTGGCCAGCGATGGACAATACTTTGAATCATAAATGTATAACCAGTTTTTTACAATAAAGCCTCGAATTTCGGAAAAAAAACGGCGGAAGCAAAGTTATACACCTAATAGAAATGAATTAAACCACAAAATCCTTAATACATTTTATTATGCTATTTGATAAAATATACATTAGGTATTTTATTAATTGAGATCTCTCACTTTTACAATCAGACTAAGTTAATGTACAACAGCTTTAATGCGCACTAAGTGCGCAGTTCTGCTAGTGAAAAAACGCTATTAAATACAGCATGCCAACTTGGCACACTTCTTGCTTTTCGCAATAATTTTAACATTACTAGTAATAACACTACTTCTTTATCCATCCAGTTGTAGATTTACAAAAAAAGTTTCTGAATATTCGTTTCAATTTTTAGATTCAATCAATTCAGCTGAACATGCTATTCCGTTCCATAAGGGACTTCGCACAATAAAAGGAAACAGAGAACAGAGAATAAGAATTTCAACCTATTAGAAACTGTGTATTTCAATACATGATTTTTGAAATTCTTATGTTCTGTTCCCTGTTACTTTTATTGTCTTTAAAAAATTTCTCTATCCATTCCATGTAGCCGGAACGCAATGAAATTTTGATAACAAAATATATCTTACTCTTATAATTCAGTATTTTTGAGTATTTGAAATAAAGTTATAAGTAATTGCACAAATTATGCATATTAGTGCTTTAATCGCATTAAAATTACAAAATATCAATTAAACTAATTAGGGCTTCACCAACGCCGGTTTCAACTATCAGAAAGCGTCCATTCTATTATTCATTTCTGATAAGTTGAAATCTCTTATTTCCTGTTCCTATTGCCTGTATTTTTCATTGTGTTTCCAGCTTAAACATGAGTATTCGCATATCCGCCATTTTACTCCTTTCTCCACTCCTTGCTCTGTTTTCTGCCTGAGAAGGTTAAGGTTATTATAGGTTATAGGTTATAGATTATAGCTTCTAAGTTGTTGGAAACCTTGTAGCTTTGTATTTATGTATTTCCGCACTTCGAAATTTTACCATAAAACTAATGCCCTTGATCTATTTATAATCAGACCTTGTACTTAAGGCTTCCTTAAATTTATGATTTTTTAGATGCTCAGGAACAATGAAATAATTCGCAGAGTGTTTAAAGATAAATTTAAGAAAACCTTAAATATAAGATCTGACTATGAATACGAGTATAAGAGACGAAAAGAAGGATATAAAAAAACTGAAATATTATATGTTAACGAAGGCAAAAAAATTTATAAAATGCTTTGTTGCGTTGCGGTAAACTGTATCAATAGATTAGAATAAGATTATTTAAATTTCCTGCGGACAATATTTGTAGACAACTTGCTGTATTGCTGTAAAATAAATACATGATTTGTGAATAAACATCACTATACTTCCTCGCAGATGAGAAATTTCAATTCTTTGGCACCTTATCTAGAAATAATTTGAATGCCAGACACTCTTCAGGTCCTGCTCTAATACGATAGATATTCAACTGAGAGCAAAATTTGGTTTTTATTCTCAAAGTTTGATTTTAAATTTAAGCAAGCCTTAAGTACAAGGTCTGATTATAAATAGATCAAGGGTATTAGTTTTATGGTAAAATTTCGAAGTGCGGAAATACATAAATACAAAGCTACAAGGTTTCCAACAGCTTAGAAGCTATAACCTATAACCTATAACCTATAATAACCATAATCTTCTCAGGCAGAGAACAGAGTAAGGAGTGAAGAAAGGAGTAAAATGGCGGATATGCGAATACTCATGTTTTTGAGAGCAACAAAGGAGCTACAAAAGTACAACAAATACAAATCATAACCTGTAATGACCATAACTCGGCACAACTTATTGATGGAATGAGGATAGAGCAAGGAGTGGGAAAAGAAATAAAAGTAGTGGACGTGAATACCTACGTTTCTAGTGCTCTAGTTGCTGTTGCCTCACATTGTGCCTAATCCGAATCTACAATAAGAGTTTTAAGCATTAAGCCATAAGAAATTGATTAATTACAACATATAAAAGTTTTTAATAAATATAAAAATTATAAATTAAAATGTCAAGGCTTTTTTAAAAAACGAGCAAATGTAATTAACTTAATAATAAAATTAAACTATTAGGTGTACAACTTTGCTTCCGCCGTTTTCCTATAGATGGCTTTAGCGGTAAGTGATGATCGAAATAAATAGATCATAGACGTCATACAATAAACTTGGGCATCTGTCAACATAACCCCATAGAAACATTAGTCGATTTGTGTCTGCATCATAAAGTTATTCTCGATTGAAAATGTCAGTTTACGAGCCAAATTCTCATCATTTGCAGGAGGTTGTAATTTTTTGCTTCAATATGAAGAAATCTGCGGCTGAGGCTAATCGAATGCTCTCAAATACTTATGGTGAGGCCGCTATTAGTGAAAGAACGTATCGAGAGTGGTTTCAACGCTTCAAGAACGATGATTTTGATGTCCAAGGTCATGCTCTGTATTTAGTGGGACCAGCTCGGTGTAGTGTATTATGAATTGTTAAAACTGACTGAAACAATCACAGGCGATCGGTATCGAACGCCATTGATGCGTTTGAGCCGAGCATTGAAAGACAAACGGCCACAATACAACGAGAGACACGATAAAGTGATTTTGCAGCATGACAATGCTCGACCCCATGTTGCGAAAGTGGTCAAGACATACTTGGAAACGTTGAAACGGGAAGTCCTACCCCACCCGCCGTATTCTTCAGACGTTGCTCCCTCTAACTATCACTTGTTTCGATCAATGGCACACGGCCTGGCTGACCAGCACTTCCGGTCTTATGAAGAAGTAAAAAATTGGATCGATTCGTGGATAGCCTCAAAAGATGACCAGTTTTTTCGCGGGATTCGTACGCTACCCGAAAGATGGGAGGAAGTAGTGGCCAGCGATGGACAATACTTTGAATCATAAATGTATAACTAGTTTTTTACAATAAAGCCTCGAATTTCGGAAAAAACGGCGGAAGCAAAGTTGTACACCTAATATTAATAAAATTCGTTTTTATTATATTTATATATAACGCTATAAATTTCAAACGTTTTTCGACTTACAAAGTCTTCATCAGTGATAATAAAGAAAACGTATTTATGTAATCTCATCCAATGTCAATGAACTAACATATGATACATAATAAATATTATCGCTCTAGACTAATCTTA
>NW_012130807.1:0-3914 GCF_000143395.1 Atta cephalotes | reverse complement strand
AAAAAGTTAGAAAATATTTATATAATAAAATGTAATAACGAAAGTATATATACAAACATATACATAATTTATTTCATCAAAAGAATCCTTTTAGATCAGGCATATCATTAATTAATTTTTATTGAATTTATAATATAATTAAAAAATGAGTAAGTAATAAATTATTTATTTTTATAGATAATTTTTTATATTATTTATTTTATTAATCCAATAAAATTGTAAAGAAGTAAAAGAGATTAATGATAAAATATTTGTAATTATTAAATTAATAAATAATTAAAATAAGATAAAGTTTAAATTTAATAATTTATTAATATGAAGAATATTAAGATAAATTAAATTAAGAATTAATAAATAAGAGAGAATTTTTCTCTATATTTAGAGTATGAGTCTAAAAGCTTAGGAATTTAGCTTACTTACTTTATAAATAATAATAAAAATAAAAAATATTATTTAATAGTAAAAATTTTATTTAACTAAGTTTATAATTTATTGTATAAGCGTAAAAAGATAATATATATAAGAAAGAATAATAATAAAATGAAAAATTAAATATAATTAGTTAATTATAATTAGAATAAATAAAGTTTTATAAATGAGACAAATATTAAAATAAATTAATTGAATAAAGAAAGAAAAATAAGAATTGTGTTTTAAATTGAAAAATATAAAAAAATTTTAAAGAAAAATAATACATTTACAGTGAAAAGATTTTATAGTGAAATTAAAAAATTTTAAATAATTATAGAAAATAAAATATTATTAGTTAAAAAAGAAAATAATGATAAATAAAAAATAATAAAAATAAAATTTTATATTAATATAAATTTAATATAAAATTATAATTAAATATTTAAAAAAAAAGAAAATGTAAAAAGATCATGGTAAATACAAATAATATTAAAAAATAAATTTAATAATAATATTATTTTAATTAAATGACATGTGAAGATAAGATATATTAGAGGAATATAAATTTAAAGTTATTTTAATATTAATAATATAAATAAAAAAAATAAAAAAAATAAAAAAAATATGTTTATATTTTATAATAATAAATTTTATATACATATATATATAAATAAATTTAAATATGAATATGAATAATAAATATATATATATATGGATGTAGGGATAATAAATTAAAAATAATGTAAAGAAAATTGATAAGAAAAGTTAATTCAGTTTAAAATAAAAGTTTTTAGTAAAAAATTAATGTAAAAAAATTTAATTTATGTTTAAAAATTTATTTTATTATTATGAATATAAATAAAATTTATAAAAAATTAAAAAAATTTAAATAAATTTTTTTAAATATATAAAATA
Organism: Atta cephalotes; assembly: GCF_000143395.1. Taxonomy (NCBI): domain Eukaryota; kingdom Metazoa; phylum Arthropoda; class Insecta; order Hymenoptera; family Formicidae; genus Atta; species Atta cephalotes. The sequence goes on along the minus strand of NW_012130807.1, from coordinate 2,588 downwards.
ATATTTATAATGAATATATTTAAGAAATTAAATTATATTAAATATTGATAAATTTTAGTGTCACCAGTAGCGGTTAAATGTTATACTAAATATTATAAGTAAGTTTAATTAATTAGTATTAAGGAGATAATAAATTTGATAATAAATTATTTTTAATAAAAATAATTTTTTATATGATGGAATATGTAAGATATTTATATATATTAAGAATAACTTATTTTTTGAGATAATTAAATTATAAGTGAAACTAGGATTAGATAACCTATCATTATAAAATAAAATTAGAAAAATTAAAAAATAAATGTGAATCAATAAATTTAAATAATTTGGCGGTATTTCAAAAAGTTAGAGGAACTGGTTTTAAATGATAGTCCACGATAGGAATTTCTTGATAGAAATTTTATGTATTGTTGTTTAAAAATTATTGTTGTTTAAAATTATTTTATAAGAAGTATAATTGATAAATTGTATTAATTTAAAATTTGAATTCTAATCAAAATGTAGAATTGTTAAATAGGAATGAGTTACATTTTATTGAATAAAAAAGTATTTTAACAGTTTTAAATATTTTGAATATATAAGATTTAATAGTAAATGGCATTCTTGATAAGTAGGTTCACGAAGAAGATTCTCGTCATCATAAATATATACAAATTAAACTACCTGGGATTGAGAGTAAAAAAATAGGATTGTAAAAATTATGGAATCATCTAACAGTACAGAGCAGATTATTAAAAATACTAAAAGAAATAATCAGAGGTCAGGGACTAGACACAACTAAATAGAAGGAGTGGTTATGATTATGATTTGTCATAAAATTAAGAATTAGAAATAGAGATTGATATTATTTGTTAAGTTTCTCTATAAGGTAGATAAAACAGAGAATATGTAAGCTTGAATTATAGATACTGAAATTTCAAGGACATAAAGTAAAATTTGAGTGGAAATCAAAATGAAAAGTATAAATGAATTAGAAATATTTAATTCTGAGGAATCTAAGAGGGTTAATAGTAAGTGACCTGCAATTATATTTGCAGATAGACGATGTTAGATAATATTAATGGTCGAATAATTAAGCTAATTGATTCGATAATAACTATAAATGGTATTAATATAAAAGGAGTTTCGGATGGGATTAAATGAGTTAATAAGTTATTTAAGTGATTTTTAATTCTGTATAATATTAGCCCCATTCAAAGTCTAAGTGACATAAAGAGACAAAATCTTATGTGACTTGAAGTAGTAAAGATATAGGGTAAGATAGGGAAAGTAAGATAGGTAAGATAGAATAGGATAAGGAAAAGTCCTAGAAAATTATTAAAAAAAGAAATAAGATAAGACTTTAAAAATAATAATATTTGAAAAAGAGTAATTAAGATTTTAAATTCATTAAATATATATAATTAATAAATAAATTTCATAAATATGTAATTCGGGATGGTAAGAGTCAAAATTGGTAAGGTAAGATAAGTAAGAATATAAAAATACTTTATCAATTTAAAAATAAGTTGGAAGAATTGATAGGATCAAAAATAGAAAAGAGAACCATTATCATAATCAATTTCAAAAAAAATTTTTATGAGATTTATTTTGATGTTGAATTTTAATATTATTAGCTTTATAGAATAAATTAGAGAGTGGTAATATAAAAAAATACATTTAAAAAATTAAAATAAATATTAATATACTTAAAATAATTAATGTAAAGATTCATATTAAAGGCATTATTTTTATTGTGGCATAAAAAAATATTACTTTATAACAAATAATGTTATCAAATTAATAATTTAGTGTTATTTAATTAATTAATTTTTAAGAGATAATAGGAGAATAATTATTTTTTATTAATAAATTAAATGAATTTATTTAATAAATTGAAATAATGAATAAGTATAAGTAAAGGGCGATAATTATATAAATAAAAAATTAAATAAGACAGATATGGGATAAATTAAAAAATAAAAATTGATACACATAAGTATAAATTATTATATAAAAAATGACGTTATTTTTAAAAGAATATTAGTTAGTAGAATAAATTGTAAAAATAGAAATATTTAGTTCCGTATAATTTTAAATAAAAATTATTTTTCTAAGGTTATTAAGCTAAATAGGGAAAATAAAGAAAAGAGTTATTTTTTAATAATAATTAATAAGTAAATAAATTAATTAATTTGAAAATAAAGATTTTTATATTAATATTAATTAAAATTATCATTATTTTTAAAAGGCAGGTAGGGGAAACTATTTTTAGTTGGTTAAAAGTTTCTCACTCACATAACCTTATTTAAAAATAACATACCTCCCCGATCGCTCATAATATAAATTTACTATATAAAATATCCCTGAAGAACATAATCCAAGAGAAATTATCATTACATACTTTCCAAATATTCCTACTTTATAAAAAATTATTAACCTACATAACCTTAAATTTATATGAACTATGAATAAGCTACTATTCTTTTAATTTCAATGTGAACTAAAAACGAAATTCCCACAATAATTTTCCCAGTAATTTTTACTCTAAAAATAATATATCCATATTTAACTGCAACTTTATAATATATCTCTATTAATCGAATTAT
>NW_012130806.1:0-3902 GCF_000143395.1 Atta cephalotes | reverse complement strand
AAAGAAGAAAAATGAACTATGTAAGTTCAGCTAAAAGAAAAAATATCTATAATAAATTTGTTACCTGGTGGTCCATATAGCAGTACACCTTTAGGCTGCGCAATTCCAAGAGCATCAAATAATTCTGGATGCTTGACAGGCAATTCTATAACCTCTTTAATCTCCTTTATCTGTTTATCTAAACCTCCAACCATTTCATATGTAGAATCCGGCACTTTCTCTACCATCATAAGAGAGACGAGCGGATCGACTTTATTCGGTAGTATTTTATGCAGAGTATAACTTTCATTACGCAGAGCAACACGCGAGTTTGGAGTCACATCATTGATGTCGATGTTTTTGTCTATATCCACTACAAATTTGCCTTCTGGATGTACTTTGACTAAGACTTTCTTCTTATCCATAGGTTTAACTACTTCTCCTACATAGGAACCCTGTTCTTGTAGGAGTTGTAATTCTTCCCGTAGCATGCGCACTAAGAAAAAAACAATTAAAGAACATTCGACATTCATAGTCAATTCTTATATTTAAGACTCTTAAATATGATCTTAAAATAAACTAATCAAAGAGCCATATTAGCAGCTTTTATAAATCAATGACATACACCAATGACATTTGCATTATCAAAACAAAATAGTCACCTTTTGCGTTGAGTTCATTACGTTGTGCTTGCAATCTTCTTAAATTTTGACTTTTCTCAGCAACAATTAATTGTAATTCCTCAATCTTTGTAATGTAATATGGTTTAAAGCCTTCACCTTTAGCATTCTTCTCGTCGATATCCATCTGCAAAATTTCAGAATGTTCAGTTACAGATAGGAAAAATATTTTCAGTCGCTGGCGTATTAATAAAAATATTAAACATTTTTCTTACCTTATTTGTGAGAGTCATGATTGAGCAGAGGAACAAATATTTTGCAGATAGATATTGAATGTTATCTTTATTTAGTAAAAGAAATAATGTCGGCACGACTTAACCTTACTTGCTCCAAAAATCACTTGTCACTTGCCATCTTCTTAGCCGACATTAAGCTCGATTTATATGAGCAGCAATTTGTAGTCATTTTTCATTTGTGAGCTCACACTCACACAAACAAAAGGAATGAAGCCTTGTGCATATTAGAAGAAGGTTCTGTGCATAATAGAAGGAATAAGGAATTAGAAATAAAAAATAAATGATTTTAACCTATTAGAAATCAGATATATCGGAATACATGATTTCTGATAGATTGAAATCGTTTATTGTTTATTCTTAATTCCTTATTCCTTCTATTGTGCACAAAGCCGAAATATTAGCAGTTAATAGGAATAAATATTTGGATTTGGACTTATCAGGATCTAATTACATTAAACTACATGATTTTGAAATCTTAATATTTATTTCTATTCCTAATATTTCTCCCATTATGTTTAAGCTTTAACATATCAGAAACTGTATTCTGATGTAATCAGTTTTTTGCCGATATTCATAATTAGTTCTTATTTCAAGATCTTAAGTAAGTTTTAAGACATTAAGGCGACTCTTTCATTGGTTTGTGATATCTCAAGACAGAACTTAAGATGATCTTGAATATAAAAACTGAGTACTGTCTTTTGATAGATTGAGATTTTAGGCCGATATTTAAAGTTGGTTTTTATTTTAAAGTCTATTCAGTTGGTTCTACATTAGTTGCAAGTCGATCGCAAGTTCGTTGCTACAGCCAATCTGAAGCTTGCATTTTGAAATCAACACTTCAGATTGGTTGTCGCAACAAACTTGCGATCGGCTTGCGACTAATGTAAAACCGGCTTTACATAATGCGTAATGCATAAGAAAATGGACCAATCAAAGTTCTTCGTTTTCTTCCTTTCCATGAAATAAAGAACTCTGATTGATTGGATTTCTTATGTCTTATGTGTTATGCATTATGTAAAGGACTCCGCACAATAAAAGTAACAGGAAACAGAGAATAGAAAATAAGAATTTCAATCTATCAGAAATCATGTATTGTGGAATACACAGTTTCTGATAGGTTGAAATTCTTTTTATTGTGCGGAACCCCTAAGAGTGTCTGTGCTCCTCGCTTAAGAATATATCCACACAAACTTGTATAGCCGCATAAACGTATGCATAAAGAAAATTACATCATTACAATCACATTTACGTGCGTCTTTATAGGAAAAATGTGATTGGATAGAGCGGGAAGCACAGGTTTTTGCATAATGTATAACAAATGAGCACAAAAAAATGAACCAATCAAAGTGCTTTATTTCTTTTCTTTCTATGAAATAAAGGACTCTAATTAGTTTGGTCTGACTGATTTCTTATGCCTCAAGTTTTATGCGTTATGTAAAAATCTGTATACGTAATGTATAAGAGAATGTAATTTCGAAGTTCTTCGTTTTCTTCTTTTTCATGAAATAAAGAATTCTGATTGATTCAATTTCTTATGTGTTATGCATAATGTATAAGTGCTCCCTGCTTTAATGGCTGCATTTAACACATTTAGAAAAAGATTACGTTTACACGATTCGATTTACGCTAAAGTTATAATTTCGATGTTAGGTAACTGACTAATCACAGTCATTCCATTCTTCAGGGGAATAGCTATGATTGGCCAGTTTCATAACATCGATGTTATAACTTCGACGTAAATCGAACTGTGTAAACTGGTGTAAACATAATACACATGAATACATGTCGCAAAACGAGTCGTGCATCTATCTCGACGATGTTTTCGTGGCATAAATATGTAAATACAGTATGGCCGAAAGAAGCGGAAGCTTCTCTACTTTCCCGGATGGCATTTCATTATGCGATTGAGGAAGTTGTAACGTTTTGTTGTTCAATGTAATTTCGTGGATTCACGAATTCTCGAAACGAAATGACATAAATGGTACCACCGTGATCTTTCACAGCATATTTCGACTGATCCGACAAGAATGTCACTCGGTCGCCACTGGTAAGAAAGAGAGACAGAGAGAGTGAGAGGGAAAGAAAGAGATGTTATGTTTATATCTCGGTGAAGTAGGAGGACACATTAGTGAATTCTAAATTCTCGCGGGAGGATGGAATGCAACGAACGGAGACGTCAGTACACATTTTAATGCAATGCCGCGGCAGGCTTACACCGCGTGCCCTGACATTCCGCTCGTCGACGATGTCAAAGCCATAGGCGCTGCCATGGACACGGACGTGGATCTCAGCAAGGGTGAAGGATGCGAGACTATCCCGGGTTGCTCTGGCTACTCTAGCATGGTGCATAGTAAGAAGGTTATTAAGCATGCTTTACGACAGCAAGCCAAACGGCGTAGGAAGAACACGACAATAGCGGCGGGTAATTCCCGTACGTTGCCCAGGATCGTTGTCAAACCGTTACCGCCACCGCCTCCGAACGATCCACCATCTCCAATTAATAATATGCAACACGTTAACACTGGTAATCTCAAGTCCTTTGATATATGTTATTTGTTCTATCTCTGCTTTTTGTTCATACAGAAGAAGTCAATGGAATTCGATGATTTCTAAATAGAGAACTTTAGTGATACAATGTGCAAAAAAATATTTAATTTTACTTTATTTCCTTTATATAATTTACATATATTTATTTAACATTACAACACACACATTATATATGTGTTGTAATGCTCTGACATATATTAATTTTTGACGTATACTTCTAATTCGATAGAACATTAACAAATTGCAATTTATTAATATTTTGTTATATTAGAAAATTACAAATAAAGACAAGATTTGTTTCCATGTTAATGAAAAATTAAAAAAGGAAAGACATAAAATAATGTTTATATATATACATACATATATATATATATATATATATATATATATATATATATATATATATATATATATATATATATATATATATTAAGTATATACGTACTACTACTATATTATA
>NW_012130805.1:0-3913 GCF_000143395.1 Atta cephalotes | reverse complement strand
ATCGTAACGTATTCCGCTCTTTTTTTCCGTCTTTTTCGAGCACGTTTTTGTTGCATCGATAGTACGATTTGGCATGTCTCAAATTGGCTAAATAAGCGATCACACGGCGCAATCGCAAAAAGAACGAACTCTCGAAAACAGTCTCACTCGAATGCATGTATTTAACGAAAGTCAGGTTCGGTTGTTTACACTTTGCTGCACTTTTCACGGTTGAAACGAAACAGCTGTATAAAATACGTGGGATGGCAATGAAGTTCGATGAATGAAGGAAGATAAACATCAATCAAACAGAATCACGACAAATGATATTAAAATGAATCGGAAATGATTGAAAAATGATTTTTAATGATCATTTTGATATCATAATAATTTGTTGTTCTGCTTGAGTCACTTAATATACAAATTACTTTTATTATCCTTCAAACTAATCCCTTCTAAAGACAATACATTTCTGACAATGTTCATATAGCTTGCACAAACTCTGTGAAAAGTCAGGATATTGCCTTAAGTTTTGTTATCACAATCTCAAGTCATAATGTTATAAAGACATCATCATCATCCTTAGTTGTTGTAAAATTATTTTTAAGAATCAACTAACATCATGATGATATTATGACTTATGACATCATTATGATTAATTATGATTCTTTCTGTATTCTATCTGGGGTTCTAATTCAAAATATATATACACTGAAAATATATACACTGAAAAATATATACACTGAAAAAAAAATATAAATTTTATTAATTGTTTGCATAGTACTAATGTAACATTTATTTACGGAAAATAAATATTTGCCAAATAAAAAATAGTAATAATTAAGTCACAAATTAATGATTCTTGTATCAAATAAATATTCAGTTAGTAACGTGACTTCTTACTAACATGATCTTCTTACTAACATGATGCTTGCTGAGTATACATTCCTAAGTACGTGCTCCTACTAGAATTGTAGCAACTGAGTTCGCATTTATTAGCAACTCGATGCCTTCGATGTGACACCTTTGAGTAGCAACTTGCCAGCAATTTGCCGACAATTGTAAAATTTTTATCATCAAAATTCGTACTATTGCCATTATATTGTCGATATAATATATAGAATCATATAGTGCTGTTATATTGATGACAACGCAAGGTAATGGCTGCGTTCAGAAAAAATTAATCAGTTAGTGCTTAATGGTTGATTCTTACCTTTAGTTCTTCGCTAAAGCTAAATGTAGGAACCAATCGTATTAAAGAATTACTAAGCATTAACTGATTAGTTTTCTCTGCTGAACGCAGCCATTATGATGCAGCTATCTTGTCATTAAACTGCTGGCAATACGTATGCACATTATTGCCATTACGTTATTAGAATATCGATAAATCATTGAAGATAAATCTACGGCAAGTAGATATAAGCAATTATAAATTTGTGCCATTTTACTGAGACACGCTTTGCTGTTAACATTTAATAAATATTCAATTGGCACTATTTAAACAAATAGTTACAAAAAAAGACATTTTTCTCTTAGTCGACGATTCTTAGGTTTATTCGCATCACATTCTTCAACGTTCACGTTAAAGTAGGTGTTATGATAAGAACATTTTGGTAAGAACATATTGGAACACATAATTGGAACAAATTTGCGACGCGAACAAATTTTTAGAATCAACATTGCATTACTATTTTGTACCATTCTCTCGGGAGTGGTTCACTCGCACACTGCTCACAATTATAATTGTCCACTGCCAATCACAGCGACTTCTGCATAGAGAGCTTTTTTAATTTTTTTTTTAGCGCTGTGATTGGCTTGTATGCAATTGGTTTGTGTGCAATTATACACTCCATTCTTTCTATAATCTCACTTCTTTTTGGAGTTGATTTCACTTTCTTGGAATGAAATTTCATTCAAAAAGAGTGAAAATTATTACTCTTTTTTAAGAAGTGAAATATTTTCACTTTTCTCCAATAATGGTTGTATTTTTACTCTCTATAATAAGGCTCGATTGCACCAACATTATTTTGATTTTAAGTGGCTTAAAACTCTCTTTATCTCTGTCTTCTTTTTTTAGCTTTAAAACAGAGATAGAAAGAGAGTGTTAAGTCTCGCTTAAAGGTAACGTTGGCCTTAGACTAAGATTTCATTCCAAGAAATTTAGAGAGATACTCTTTCGATCTTGTGTTTCCTAATTAATTAAAAGCGATGAAAGGGACTCGATTCACAAACATTTCGAAATCGTGAGATAACAAGACTAATTAAGACGATATCCAAAGATTTTTTACAGAGTTTCAAGCTGTTTGAACGCTATTAGAAGTGTATTGTTTCTAGAAGGGATTACTTTGAAGGACAAAAAAGTTATTTATATATTAATTAAAATGCTTATTTTCTCATAACATTCCCCGAATTTTACTGCCACACCGCGTATAATGTGTGTGTGTGTGTGTGTGTGTGTGTGTGTGTGTGTGTGTGTGTGTGTGTGTGTGTGTGTGTGTGTGTGTGTGTGTGTGTGTGTGTGTGTGTGTGTGTGTGTGTGTGTGTGTGTGTGTGTGTATGTGTGTGTGTGTGTGTGTGTATGTGTGTGTGTGTGTGTGTGTGTGTGTGTGTGTGTAAGTTGGATAACATTATAAAATAATGAGTCAAAAGATTTTAAATTTATATTTAAACTTGATTTTAGCATTATGGAACCATCTAATAATTTTTATATTTGTCAATGTCTAACAATAAAAATGTAAAGGAAAAAATAGTATGCTATAACTTCTCCATTTACATTTTATACAATAACTCTATCAATAATATTCATCATTAATACTCATACAGCACAGAAAAATTGCTGAAACATCGTAGAAATATTTCATTGAAAGATTGCAACATTGCAAAATCGTTGTGAAATGTTGCTGCAACGTTGTTAACATAATAGCAACGTTAAACATGTCTGTTTTCAAAAATTGATTTTTCAGCCCTGACAATATATATAGTTAGTTCTGAAAATGACTATAATAATATTATAGTTATTTATAATAATATTACAGTCACTTTCGGGACCAACTATTTTTTATATAGAACAATAAATATAATTACTATTATTAACATTAGCAATAACAACTATAAAAATAGAGTTTTTAACTATTATTTTATCATGCAATTATCACTATAATACCGAACACTTGCAATAAATTATGTATGCATCAGTATATAATTCATGAAAATAAAATAATTAGTAGGTTAACATTAAGTGCAATTACAGATTACAATTCATAATATAATAATATAATACAAATAATATAAACACAATACAAATAATATAAATACAAATAATATAAATAATATAAATAATACATAATAGAATATAAATAATTAATAAAGCAATGAGAAAATTACTTTTTTTTCACAATATTGGATAATATCTGAAGACAATATCTGAATTAATTAAAACAACATAACAATTTTTAATCAATCTATTAATTAAAAATTTTTCTTATCGTAAAATCATTAAGTTCTAATTGTTAAAAAAATCAATTATTAAAAAACTAACCTTTTTCCATCAGGCCATATTTACCCATAATAATATTAGTGTTGTAACAAAAATTTTAGGAAAAAAAATGAAGAAATCGTTAAATCTTTCTTAAATTATTATTTTTTGCACTTTAAAACGAAATCAAATTTATTTTCCACATAAAAATGTAATAGGGAAATAAAAATTACTTCTAGTCAAACAGCAGAATTATATAATAATATTAAAAGGAAAATATTAAATATATTGTACATTTTTACAAAGCTTTTATTTTATTGTTTATTTTATTTATTTTAATTATTTAAATAAAAAATATAAATACAGAAGAAAGTAATAATCTAATAATAGAAAGTAATAATCTAAGGATTTAGAGAGAGAGAGAAAGAGAGAGAGAGAGAGAGAGAGAGAGAGAGAGAG
>NW_012130804.1:0-3913 GCF_000143395.1 Atta cephalotes | reverse complement strand
ATTTTTCAAAATTTTTTATCAACTTTTTAATATTTTCCTGTAAAGTTGATAGTATTTGAGTAAAAAATTATTGAAAACCAATATTCAGCGAGTTTTGTAAAATGCAGAGAGAGGTAGAGAACTTTTCGATTCAGTTTAGTCTGCTCTATCTACACACAAGCACTTGATAAAAACTTACATCGTATATATCGTATTTAATCAGTAATATTGGACATCTATTAATTAATGAATATATATTTCCATAACACACAGATATCTCTATGTAAAACAATTTTTATCTTCATGATGCTGAAAGTGCAAATAAGTTTTTGTTATCTATATATGTTATGCATAGTTGATATAACTATGTCTTGTGCTTCTACTGTAGTGTGACTGTGAAAAGCTTCATGATTGTCGATTGCTATGTTAAAATGTGACTGATAGTATTATTGGTTTGATGTGGATATAAGCACTCGCATGAAAGGGTTCTTACGAAGTCTAAAGGACTAGACGAGAGAACCAGGCCAACGAGCGTAGTAAAGCATTACTTACGGGGAATGTGGTTTCACGCATCGTACACCATCGTGGACGACAGGGGGAATACAGGGATGGGAATGGAATTTACTTCAATTTGCAAAAACTCTCACCGTGAGGGCGTAATACTAGCTTATTATCCTCGTAAAGCTGTCACGTCCTATGCCATGCTGGAAATCGGGACAGATTGTGGTAGCTACACGGCAGACTAGTTTTCTTATATAATTTTATGTCATGCTATGTGAACGGTGTTTATAACTTAGAATGGAAAAAAACTTTAAATCTTTCTAAAGTTTGTGAGGAAGCAGTCCGTGATAATGATCATAAGATTCAGAATACCAAAGAATCTTCGAAACAGTTAAACCGTTTAAGAATGAATGAAGAATTAATAGTGCGTGAGATATATTTTTGCTTGTATTCTTTATACCATGATACAATGAAATAACTTTTTGTCCGATTCTATAAAAATTTGAATAATATGCCTTCGATACATAATTCGAATATTATGCAAACGTAAAATTGCGGCAGTGTTAAAATAAATTATGTAGCTTTAAATTTGAAAATGCTAAAAAGTCGAAATTATATTCACATTCATATCCGATAATGTAATTTTATAATCTAGTGATTTAATATATAAAATGTATGATGTTAAAACGTTTATTCATATATTATCAAAAATTCTTGAAAAATTGTGATGTATTGTATCTTGTAATGAACTTCATCTATTTATAATATATATACATAATAAAGAGCTATATTATTATATTTTACTACTATTTAATAATGATTCATTATCGAAGATAAGCATATATCTGTGTATACAATGATTTAGGAGAATTTATAATAATTTTGACAATAAAGATATTTTAAATTTTATGGAAATATCTCAGAACACATTATTAAAATTGTATTAAAATACCAGAATTATATTTTAAATTTGGTACGGTTGTGGAATGCTTGTGCCAATGTATCGTTTATTGCTCAATACAATTTATGTATGTTACGCGAGATAATTTAGGAAGTAACTCGGGCGTAATACAAGATAATTTGGGTGCAGAACGCGTTAATGTTCAAATTAAAATAATAATCAAAAATATTTGAGGGTAAAGTTTAACTTTCGTAACGTGATGGGATGAGATTTAGCAGTTTTATTACTTTATTTTGAACAATAAAATTCTCGTAAATAATGTACATTGTTATATTATCGCGGATGGAAATCTCTCATTAGACTTTTGTAAACTTTGAATAATGTGCGAGATACGTGTTTGTCAGTGAAAGGTTACGAGGTTGGTAAATTATTGCTAATATAGTAAGTACTTTTGCATTATATATTATTTTAAATATATCTTTCTTATCGTTAATGTATTTTAGACACATTTTATTTTATTGAAATAGCAAATGAATTACATTAAAAGTTGCTTATCAATGTCTTAAGTACATAAATGATGTAAAATTATTTATCAGAAAAACAATTTGTAATTAATTTAAATTAAAAAGTAATAAAAAGTCAGTTTAACAAAAAAATAGATCTAGAATAAAAAGATAGAGAGAAGGAGAGAAGGAAAGAAAGAAAAAAAGGGAGAAGGAGAGGGAAAGAGAGAGAAGCAGTGAGAGTAGCGTGTCGTTTTTCATTTTGCCCATTGTTCGCCACACAATTCAGGAGCCTATTATGGTTGTTATTCTTTCGGTCCTCGACAGCTTCGCCCGCGGTGTATATGTGCCGCGACAGACAACCGTACTGACATTTGTGCACCGATACGTTATTGCGTTTCGTTGCGGTGCAACAAGCGATGCAATATACTGTCCGATGTCGCTTCTCTCCCGGATCTGCAAATCCCGCACTGAAATCTATTCGTGTTTATTTACGTTCTCCTTCTATTTTACGATTTTACACCAACACTAATCTTTCCTTCCATATCTGTTATTAATGCTGTTATCATGAGTTGCGGTCAATTAATAGCGATAGCAAAAGAATGAAATATCATACATTGATAAATTTTGCTTGCGCTGATATAAATTTTTTTTGATGAATGCAGCCTCGATTGTATTTACTTTTTTAAAGAAAGAGTTTCAAAATTTTAGGATATATTTACTGTTCTCTCAATCCGAAATTTAAATTTCTAACAATTTGACTAATCACAGCTACAAAAATTGATCGCAAAAAGAGTATCAAGTGGATACAGTCTTATAATTTCAACAATTACAATTAAAGCGTTTTCTGAATGAGCGCAACGGAGAATAAAATTTGCATATCATTACATGCGTGTAAAATGCGGCTAAAACATACATTAATTTAATGTAAGCTTCGTTAATTTCATTTTGAGAAAAGATAAGCTGTCAAAGCTTCATATTAAAGTAGTTAACGCAAAAGAGAAAGAGAGAAAAGAATCTCGCATCACCACCGTCGTGTAACTTGTTGTTCCCTCCGATTTCACTCCTCATCCTCTGCATTTTGTTCCTCGTCGATTCAACTGGATGTTTCGTACACTCACCCATCGGCTACGACAAGCATGTTGTATCGGTGTATAAGCGTCCGTCCGTTCTCTTCCATGGTATACGGGAGGGGAACTCGGAATGGGTGAGATTTACGAGCTATGCGGGAACCGATGTGCACACAGTTACGCACACGAAACTCACGAACGACGACGCGCGCGACCGCTAGGCACTCACGCTTTTTCTATAGTTCGGTGATTAAACAGTTTAATATCACAAATACCGGCCAGGACAATGCCACGTGGTATGAGGCGCCGCGTACAGCAACCCCTCGCAGACAGGGTGGACCTTTATTGTCCTGATTCGTGCACTGTTGTCCCATCACTTAGCGTCACGAAACTTTCGGATTTAAACGTCTTTTTTTCCTGCGCCACAAGGTACGCCAATATTTATTACTTAATATTATCTTTTTTTCTATTGCAAAAATTTGTAAGAATTTAAGATTAAATCGGAAGCCAAGAATTCAAAATAAAACGAGTATCAATAAATAGAAGTGGATGTACGCTCAACATATTGATTTTTGTATGAAAAGAGCCTCAGAGTTTTTAATAATTAAAATGATATTATAGTACTAAATGTATAAAAATCTGAGATACACGGTCATATGAGTATAAATCCTTCAATATCGAAAATTTAATACATTAATATTTATAGCTATCTTGTATTTGTCGTAAAGTAAGCGTAAGCTCTTTCACGACTTATGCTACGCATAAAGTTAAGCCGCGGCAAATTTTGTGAACTATATTACTGTGCGTTGCGACAAAAGTATACATAATAAATTTTTTTATAATTTAGAGAAATTTTTTATAATTTATAATGTTTTAGACGTACGAAACAACGCAAATCGCAAAAGTTTCCGAATAAAGTTTAGCAAGGCTTGTTTTTGCTTTTGTCTCTCTCTCTCTCT
>NW_012130803.1:0-3912 GCF_000143395.1 Atta cephalotes | reverse complement strand
ATTATTATTATTATTATTATTATTATTATTATTATTATTATTACTACTCTCTCTCTCTCTCTCTCTCTCTCTCTCTCTCTCTCTCTCTCTCTCTCTCTCTCTCTCTCTCCCCCCTTCTCTCTCTCTATCTATCTATCTATCTGTCTATCTATCTATCTATCTATCTATCTATCTATCTATCTATCTATCTATCTATTTATCTATCTATCTATCTACCTATCTATCTCTATCTTCATCTCTATCTCTATCTCTCTCTTTCTTTTAAAAAAAGCTCTACTGACTTTCTTTCGCTGAATATACAATATATAGTATATATAATCTTCGCATGACACAAGTATCAATAGTACAATTATGGAAATCCCTTTACACGCAAATGTGCACACTCACTCCAGCCGGGGTAACTATTTTAATGGCAATGCGCGGATGCATGTAGAATAATATAGATAACAGATTGGTAAAAGCGATATGCGAATTCAATTGTCGATTTTGTGCCATGTAAATTCATTGGATTACTATGCAATACACACCATGTATGAATGTGATTATGAACGAACGAATGAGCTAGTAAAATTGCAATTTGCACGTTACGTCCGATTTCATAGGCATGGAATGAAACTATATCGAGAGAAGAAGCACGTTTCATTTATTATTTACGTTCTAGCATTAAAAAGCATAGTTTATATAACTTTGACGATAAAACACAGGAGTGTCTAAAAGTACAGAAAGTTTTGAAAACAATTATTGCTCGGTTTTTTAAGAAATTTCTGGATAGAACTGTGACATTATCTACATACAACATTTTTTATTTATCGGGAAATAATATTAATAACAATAATTGGTCTTGTCTTTCGTATAGCTGTAAATAATATAATATCGCGGTAATATGATATAATATCGCATTATTATTACGTATCAGCCATACAAAGACTAATTTCATTAAACATCAAGACGCCATTACATGAGGATGTGTCGGTACAATGGGATATAATAATTTATCCGCAGAGACGTAAATCAATCCTCGCAAGAATGGCTGCATTTAGCAGGTAAAAATTGAATAGCATCCGCGTAACAATCGAACCTGATTCAGTGGAAATCCAGAGGTGTATATCAATCACCACATCCAATTGCCACTCAACTGCTGTCTCTGCTGAATGCACCCAATGTGACATATCAGTTCTGTTGCCCTATTCATTTAATCTGGAAATGGGTCGAATATGCCCACTCATGTAATTTTACGAGATGTATGATGCAATGCATTGTTCTATATGTTAGATGCGATAATTGAATTTATTTAATAAACAGAAGTGGGATTATAGAGAAAGAATAGACGTAGAATTGTTAAGAACATTAATATAGATCTTTTTACATTTCCTTTGTGAGATCGCACTTGTTATTTCATACGACAAGAGACATATTTCTAGACGGTAAAATTACGTGCCTCGGTCCATGTATACTTCCATAAATACTTAATATCGTGGTATGTAGCTTGTTCACTTCCGCTAACGATTCCCACTCTCATCTCTCCTGCGGGACTGAAGCATCTTCTCGAATACTACACCTTCAGACCGTCTCAGTATCTATAGAAAAGGGCTCGTTAGTATCATCCGCCGTCTTTGTATCGCACGTACGTAACTCACGAGGCGATACTCCGTGGCCCAGGAATTTCGGAATTTCGTGATCCGACGCGAGCCTGCATATTTCATTGCGGCTGTGAGTGCACAATGTATCGATAAAATATGGGCTTGCTGAACATCCCCGCAAAGATAAAATGACGAGCAGTATCTTGCAAAAAAGTAAACGATAAAAAAATACAAAATATATTGAGTCTTAATGCAATTAGAGGTTCGATCGGTTTTTTTTTATTATTTAATTATCAAATTTTGGAATATTCTTTATCCGGCTCAATTTCGATATTTTTTTTTAAATAAAAAACAATAATTAAAAAGAAAAGATAATGAAAATCGGCAGCGAACTTTGGTTTGAAAAATAAATTAATTAAAAACGTTTTTTTTATAAAATATCGTATATTTTGGAGGTGATGAATGGATGATAAATGGACGCAAAAACGACTGCTCCCGATCAATCGTTTTGTACGTTTAAATTTTAAATATATTATGCTCGAGGCGGATCATGTAGGACGCAGTGACGTGTGCGAACATTCAAAGATTCATCGTACTAATTAAGATTAATGAGTTGTCCGAGAAATCGAGACCAAGTTCCCATGTAGTAATTAACAGTCTATTTCACCTTACTATAGATAGTTCACCTAAGCAGTATCCGCGCGAACGTTCTGGAAGTTTCTCTCCCGTTCATCCTCATCCCCGACGCATCATCTCAGGGCGAGGCACTTATTACGGAAAGAGTCTTCCTCTCCCGTTCTACTTCCTCCCTCTTATCCTTACTTCTCTATTTCCTCGCTTACATCTTTCCAACTTTGATGTTTCTATTTGCAAGACGTTGTTCATCAAGGTTAATTATTTTGTTGTTATAATATGCACTATTGTGTATATTGTCGCTATATCTATATATTGCAGATTTTAGATTTGCACTTTCTTCAAAAGGAAAAAATCCTTTACTCTTTTTTACTTTGTTTTTATTACATCTATTTTGCGATAATATAAATTTATCAATGTTATTTTTTTCAATATTATATTAAAATCCATATGCACGTTTAAAAGTGTAAATATAGGAAATTAAAAAACTGCGTCACAATAACCGTATCATATTTTTAATCACCCATTCTATGAAAATTTAATAAAAGTTCTAATAATTCTATATAATTCTATATAATTTAACATAAAATTTTAATATAAAAATGTCAAAATTATAATTGATTCTGAATTATAAGTAATTAAAATGAATCAATAGTATCACACAGTGCTAGCGTGCTGAAGCTTATAACTGAATTATTATGGATTTTCGTATTCCCGATGATATTACTTTTACTGCTCAACTAATTTTGTCGTTCGTCATATTACACATACCACAGTAATCAATTGATAATGATAAATTGACTACTAATAACTAACTACAGCAAATTTTAATTATTACATATAAATTATTCAATCTTGCTTTTAATAAAATTTTTTTTTAATTAAGCAGCATTATTAGGCGATGTTGATGAATATATAAAATAAAACATAAATTATACAGAATATTCGTTAATAACTCGCTTATCAAAATCATTTTGAGTTACAAGGAACAGAACACATTTGATGCATATCTATTTTATATTGTACTAAATATTTCGTAATTACGACGAATTGATTGATATGTAATATCACTGACTAATTTTAATTGTTTATAGCTTGAAAACTGTTGTGGTTTCAACATTTTCGTATAAAGAATATTTTTTTTAATTTTAATTAAAATATAATTCCTTCAAAATACGCGGTTAAAATATTGTATAGTGATTATCGGACAGTTTATGTATAACAGAATGTACAAAATAGACATTTATTTTACAACTAACTTATTTATTTATGGACAATTTCAGAGTTCAGAGCTCGTTATACGAAATTTGTATACGTTTACTTGAATGAAATGCTACGTATATTTTTCTCTCTGTCTGCTTATTGTTTCGACCATAAAGAATAATTTTTTAACCACAACAAAGAAAAGTCTAAACTAGTCAGCCAGTAAAATGCTGTCCTGTCCATCGTAACTTTTAACCGCATTGCTCGCATGTTACATACATCCATGCAAATAATTAGTTTACTATCCCACACTGCGTGCAAAGAATTTCTAAATACAATTTGGTTTAGATATAATTTAATAACTAACTCGAGAGAGGCAAGACTCTAGTATGATTCATATTACTGCATATAATGCCAATCGTTATGGCGCATCTGCGCGGTATATATATGGTACAACACGCGTCATAATGCAACAATTAATCTCTCTCTCTCTCTC
>NW_012130802.1:0-3916 GCF_000143395.1 Atta cephalotes | reverse complement strand
TAGTATATATATATATATATATATATATATATATAGTTTCGAGTAGAGTTTGATTTATTTTGGTTTTGAATAGTTTAGTTTAGTTTTGATATAATTCAGTGTGGTAGATATAGCTTTTTCAATATAGTTTTTGATAAATTAGCGATCCTAAATTTTATATAATTTTTGTTTATTCACGTATTTTTATTTCACATTAAAAATGTAGTAATTTTCTATTTTTTATCTAATTAATAAACTTTTAGTTGAAGAAATTTTCTATTTCAATATCATTTCAAATATTTAAATTATAATAATAATTCGCACACATGTACAAAATAATAATTAAATATAATACAATAATTTTATATCTTATTATTATAAATTTATTATTATAAATTTTTTATTATTATAAATTTCTTATTATTATAAATTTCTTTAAACTAAAAATATAAATAAAAATGATGATAAAAAGTTCATATAAAATTTCATCTCGTTCTACGTTTACAGATCATGCTCGATAAAATATTCACTTTTAGCAACAAGTTCCATTACAGGCGATACAATAGGATCAGTATTAAACGTGCAAGGTCATCTGCCTTATCGAATATGGTTGCCATGTAATTATAATGTATCTACGATATTTTGGACTATATCTATTCATTAAATGGTAACTACAATTTTTGCCACCATGATAAATGTTGGCACGGAAATCTTAATCTTCGGATTGATTTTACAAACATGTGCTCAATTTGAAATTTTCAAAAGTCGTCTTCACAAGTTCATAATTAAAAAGACAGTTACATATCTCGGACACGCACGCTCTTTGTCGAATGAAAATGAAATAAAACTGTCGGAGTGCATACAGCATCACCTCAGCATTTAGAAGTAAGTCACGTAAGAATCCGTTTTTACACGTATGTATTACGTTACATATACACATATATGCACATTATTACATTTAAAAACTGGTATTATTCATAATGGTATCTATTAATATTTATAAAAATCGTTTAAAAATAATTGAAATAATTTTGTTTGAAATTAATAGATAATTGTTACAAGCTGGACAATAGGTGTATATTCTTAAAGTAATTTAATTATATTGTGTTCCCGGATTTTTTACACGCAGTTTAACGATACGTTCCATGATCTAAAATTAAAAAAAATATATTATATACATACAGTTCCTAAAATATTTTATCAAAAATTATAACAAAAATATAGAATATGTTGGAAATAATTGACCTAATATTGCATTTCAAAGTGCGATCTGCTGATATTAATACAAGCTTAATATCGATTAATTCTGAATTTATCACCTTTTTAGAGAAGGGTAGAAGAAATCCCTCTGTAAAAATTTGCCTTTTAATTAGAGCGGATGATACTTTGACATGCAAAAGTAAAAATTATTTCTTACACATTTCATATTTTTGTTAACTTTTCATAACTTTTTAATAAAGAATTTCAGCAATTATATGTTTATACAATATATTTTTCTTATTGCAGTTTATAGAATATACTATTAAAATTTGTGTAAAAAATCCGAGGACAATTCTTGTATAGTAATTTCATGATGAATTGTGATAGAAAAAGTACTTCCTACCCGAAAAAAAAATGTTTTATATATAATTACATAAAATTATATAAAATTATATATAATCTTATATATAATTGTATATAAATGGACATCTTTATATATATAATTATAAATAATTTATATAATGATATATATAATGATATATACAATTATATATAAAATATGTCCATTTATATACAGTTATATAAATTATATATAATTTTATATAATTTTATATAAAACATTTTTTCCTGGGTAGGGATCAAATAATTCTCAAATTTCTGTAAATAATGCATGATGAAATTTTTACACAGCTATTAAAATGATATAAATATTATACATCATATATATTCATTATTTTTATATATATATTATAAAATTATATTATAAAATTACACATCAAAGTATTTAGTAATTGTTTTACTCATATGCAATGCAGGACTAATAGAAACCATTACAGATACGCCAAAGTAATAAACGTTACATTCAACCAAGTTCTTTTTGTTCAGTTTTTTAGTAGTATTATTACTGATATTATGTACGAGTGTGTATTACTTGTCAATGCATATTAAGGAACTGCTTGTAGCTGCAGCTTTATTAGCATATATCGCCTGCAAATTTGTATAAATCTTCATTTACTGCTGGTTCGAAAATGAAGTTATACTTAAAGTAACTATTATGTATTGTACGTTATAATATAGATACAATATAATATAATATAGATACGTTATAATATAGATATAAATACAAAATAGATAGGTACTTAACCAATTTTTTGTGAGTTAATGGAAATGGCGGGTACTTTTGGACAATTTAATTTTTTGTATAAGGGTGCAAAATAATCTAACAAATTATTTGTCCGCAACGAATTTGAACTATTTTATACTTGAATATAATAAGAATATATTTAATACACGTGCATACACGCGCCTGTATAAGATTATATAATAATATCATTAAGATTGTTCGATATTATTATGTAATAATAACTCTATTTATATTATGTTAATAGAGTATGAGCATGACAGATGCTATATATCGTATGAATTGGCCATTACTATCAATCAATGAAAAAAAAGGATTGTTAATGATCATGATACATAGCACAATTCCTATAAAGTTTACTAGCAGCTTCTTGATAACTTTATCTATTCAGTCTTACAGCAATGTTAGTATCATTTGGTATCCAAATAAATAGTTTGATGTAGTATATGTCAAATATGAAGATACACGATTTATAATATCGATATTTGTCGCGTATGTACGAAAATACAGTCGAAATTTTTTACATAAATGCATTATCTTCTATGTATATTAATGCTTTTCATGTTTTTCTTTCAGATTTTGAAAACTTCATACTCAGCATTTAATATATACAGAAATGAAGTATAAATAAAAAAAGACTATATGTTTGAGGATATATATAAAGTATAATTTGTAGTTTCGAGTATATGTTTGAGTATAATGTATAAAGTAATTGAATATAATGTAATTGAATATAATGTATAAAGTAATTGAGTATAATGTATAAAATATAATTTTGAATATATATAGTTTCGAGTACAGTTTGGTTTATTTTGATTTTGAATAGTTTAGTTTAGTTTTGGGTATAATTCAGTGTAGTAGGTATAGCTTTTTCAGTATAGTTTTTGATAAATTAGCGATCCTAAATTTTATATAACTTTTGTTTACTCACGTATTTTTATTTCTGACTTTATATGTACCTTATTGGTTTATTTTAATTATTCGAATAATAGCACATAGAGGCAGATACACACGTATGCACGTACTAAATATATACTAAATATGTACTTGTAACACAATGTGTACTTGTACATATTTAACAAATATGTACATGTATTACAATGTAATACATGCAATATGTTTTAATATACGAGCAGATATCATTAAAAATCATTTCATTGAATTTAAAGAATATGATGTCTTTTTACATATTCGAACTTTTGCAGGCGACATTATTTATTACCAAAAATAATTAACCAATTTACTCATTCATGTATTTCATCGCAAGCGGATGTACGCATAATTAGCTTCGAAAATAAGACGGGTCTTTCGAATTATATTTCTCGTTATATCTCGTTATCTTATGTTTATATGTAACATAAAACAAATTTTTCATACGCAGAGAAAATATGATCTTGCGTTATTATTGATGCAGATAACATGAAAAAGCTGCAAATATTTCATTCAGTGATATTGATTATGATGATAGAATTTCGTCACCTATTCAATGGTTAATCAACGTAATTAATGCCCTTACAGGGTTATACAAATTTCATTGTAGAAAATTGTTTTATATATATATATATATATATATATATATATATATATATATATATA
>NW_012130801.1:0-3916 GCF_000143395.1 Atta cephalotes | reverse complement strand
AATGAATATATTAATGTCGCTGGTAGAAATAAAATCGCTTGGAAATGTCCTTGGTGGAAATAAAATCTCGCTGAAAATCTGAAATTGCTAAAATCTTTATCAATTGACCTATTTCAACTGAATTATACTGAAATGGGTCAACTGATAAAGATTTTTGCGAGTCCAGATTTATTTCCATCAAGAATCGTTTACAATTTTGTCACATCTTATTATATCCTCACACGTTCTCATGACTCTATGTCATCGATGTGACAGATTCCCTAATCTAAATAGTTTTCACTGTAACGATTAATATTACAGGGTAAAGATACTTTATCAAATTCGTTCATTTCGTGCAAAAATGCACTGAATGAACTTAATCAACATCGGAAGTGTAAAGGCTAAACTCAACAATTATCACTTTTACATTTAACTAATTCCATGGAACAGCTTTTAGTATGCACTGATATAATTTGTAAGCAACTGAATTCATTAATAATATTCTTCTATAGCAAGTATACTCATTTGTCCGTAAATTCTCATGATTCAAGTACAAATAGTCACGCGCGTTTCACTTTATCGCAGCTTGAAGCTCAACTGGCATAGAGCTTCGCGACACCGCGGATAGAGATCGCAACGTAGAATGATAATTTAAATTATATAGTATTAATATAATATCAACAAAACAACTATTATATAATGTGCAATACCAGGTGTACAAGTATGAAATGACGATTTTTTTCTCAAAAAAAAAATATGTTAAATTCGGAAGAATGATAAATAGAGACTTATTGAAAGTATGCTCCATTGCTAGTTACACATTTTTCCCATCTTTCGGGCAATTTGTGGATACCACGCCAGTAAAAATCTTCCCCTTTTGCCGTGAACCATTCATCGAGTCATTTTTTCACATCTTCGTACGAACCAAAGCGCTGTTCAGCAAGTGCGTGACCCATCGATGCAAACAAGTGAAATCGGAAGGAGCCAAGTCTGGTGAGTAAACCGCATGGAGTAGAACTTCCTAGCTGAGTACTTCTAACGTGTCCCGAACTGGTTTTGTCGTATGTGATGGAGCATCGTCATGGAGAAAAATGACCTTGTGTTGCCTCTTTTGATATTCTGGTCGTTTTTTAAGTAGCGAACGGTTCAAATCGATCAATTGTTGTTGATAGCGTTTGGTATTAACCGTTTCGCCAGGCTTCAATAGCTCATAATAGATCACACCCTTCTGATCCCCCCCATCACAGAGCATCGTTTTCCTGCCAAAGCGATTCGGTCTTGCGATCGATGTGGCTGGTGCGCCTGGGTCTACCCATGATTTTTTGCGCTTGGGATTCTCAAAAAAAATCCACTTTTCATTCCCAGTAACGATACGATGCAAGAATGACTTTCTTCTGTATCGTTCGAGCAAAATTTCACATGTTTTTATGCCTCTCCATCTGTCTCTCGTTCAACTCATGTGGCACCCATCTGCCGACTTTCTGAATCTTTCCCATCTCTCGTAGGCGATTGGAAACAGCTTGTTGACTAATGCTCAATTGCTCTGCGAGTTGTTTTTATGTTTGTGAATCATCTCCATCCAGCAATGCTTATAATTCCACGTCTTCGTACTTTTAGGGCGGTTTTCCGTGTTCCTTGTCTGCAACATCGAAATCTCCAATTTTGAAACGCTGAAACCATCGTTCACACGTTTTTTACAATGGAGCATGTTCACCATAAGCTTCTCCAAGTAATCGGTATGATTTCGCAGCAGTTTTCTTCAAATGAAAACAAAAAATTAATACTCTCCACAAATGCTCCTTATTTGGTACAAATTTCGTCATATTATATTAAACACAGCAACACAATACTATGCAAACACTTTTCAATCAAATCACTTTGCGCTTTTGACACTTGTTGATGGTACAATAAAATGGCGTATAATATTAAATCTTTGTACTTCACACTGTATTGGTGCGCCATCTGTTTCTCAAATCGTCATTTCATACTTGGTAAATGTCGTTATATTGTTGTTTGTTTATTATAACATATAAATAATGAAACAATATAATAGTTTCATAATTGGGTTGTATTACAATATATATATAAATATTACAATATATATATAAAATAAAGTTATATAATATAAATAGAGTGTAACATCTGTTACATTATTTATTACTTCCACGTTATATTGTATTTATATTTGGTGTTTTCTGGGTATATATAATATAAAAATGAAAACAAGAGATACAATCTCCAATGACTTTGAACTTGAAATATTATTCAGAACATGATCCTGAACAACATTTAAGAAGTTTTAACCGTCGATCGGGCACCTTGCGTAATGCTAATGCTTGCGGTGCTATAACTTGCAAGCCTTATAACTCGAAAAGTACTTAATGAAAATGAATTTAATTACATGTTTTGGAAAGCTCTCAAGGTAAGCTACAAAAATATGTAATGAAAAATGGAGAGTTCCGTTCAAAAACTTCAAAGTAACCTTGCTTGACCTTGACGACGTCATCCAAAATCAAATCATCATGGCACCATCTTATATCTCCCACAAAGTCCCAAAACTTTTGTCTAAAACATTTTTCCTTAAAATGCACTGTTTAAAAGATATTTGAAGTGATCGATTAAAATGGATCCCTGTATAAACATGGCGAAAATCGAGCTCCGAGATTATTTTTTATTCAGCCAAATCTCTGTCCGGATCAGAACATGTCAAAAAGCAGGAAATTTAGAATATCTCAATATAATATAATTCTCAAGAAAAAAAAGTACGAATGCCTTAGTTCTTTAATACTCTGTTTTTCCTAATATCTCAAGGGATTGACCGCGCTCGTAGAAGCAGCTCAATTCTTCCATTTAATTATTATCCTATTCATTCAATTTATATTAATTTTTTAAATTTAAATATTTTAATCTTAATTTAATAATTGCAATTCTAATTCAAACGCGTCGATAATTAAAAATTGCTTTTCTATAGAATGACAAAGAGAGGTAACCGCGCAAGTAAAGCGAATGCAGGTCACAAGAATCGGAGGCTAAAGACTACCACGAAGTTCAATCCTTCTATCTTCCTGCAGGATTCCTTCGGTCCGCGTCATTGCTCAGAGACTTTCGGCTTTCTTTGCCGGAGCACCTCGAACCCCCTCGTGTCGCAAGAGTCACAATTCGAAAACTTTCCGCGCCGCACAAGGAGTTGATGGTCGAGCAATACGTTGTAACTGGGGCCGACGTCATCACCCCTTGTCGACGAAACATGCAGTCTATCACTGTCTCAGGTCAGGATCCCTAAGGCTCCTAAAATACTTTCTCGAATCGTCTCAAATATTTCCGTCAATAATTGGACAATAATTCTGGTGACAGCAGAATACGCTGTTAATAAAGATGTAAAAAATACTTATTTTGCGTTATATTCATTTTTCTTTTAATCCATTCTTGTCTTCTTTATGAAATGGCTCGAATTGCTCGGATCAGTAGTAAATTTCCTACTAAATGAACATAATTATTCTATTTCTTAGAAGTATCAATGTTAAAATCAAGTTTAATGAATATTCTAAATTCTGAATAATTAATAATCAATTGTATTCAGACAACCTTGTATTGATTTACAAAAATATAAAACTACAATATGATATATAGAATTCAAATATTTAATATTAATTCTTAATAAAAAATTCTATTCAATTCCATATTTTGAAGAAATCCTGTAGCATGCGATACGCCGGCGCTTAAAATCTCATAGTTTATCGGTCTGAGACTTGCTTCCACTCTGATCGTATCTCCCCTATTCTAATAAACAATCCCGTCATTCTTTCAATCCTAGTTACGCGTTGTGCCATACCGTCTGTCTCTTCACTTTTAATCAGGCGGCTAATATAACGCAATCTTTTTATCCCTTTTTTATCCTTGGATATAGAATACGTAATGTCTGTTGTAACAACGTGTA